>NC_135546.1:273633-463633 GCF_045843805.1 Urocitellus parryii
ACAGAGCCCAAAGGGAGGACCTCCCGATTCACACTCCACACCAACAAGGGAAGGCAGACTTAGTCAACAGCAAATCCCACGGTGTCTGTAAATAACAGCCTCATGTAGAACGAAGGTGGCATTTAATGGTTCTGTGGCTCTTCCTGCATCTGTTCAAATAAACCTATCTGATCATTTAGATTTCTGGAAAAACAAAGCACTCAGAGACTCATGTCAGAGCCCAGCAATAAACTCCCGACTGGGAAAAGTAAGAACAGAAACTCCAACTGAGAGCTGAACTCAGAAGCTCTATTTTATAGACTGAAATTCAGATTAAAATTCTTTTAAGAGAAAGAGTTTAAAAATACACACACGCATTTCCACTTATCACAGATCCTCCCACTGCATCTGTGAAAGCCACTCTTCTGCCAGCGTCCTTCTGAAAACCAGTCTCCCACTAATTTCCTTCAATCCCCCCCGATTCACCCCAGTAAAATGCCCTCCAAGGCCCCAGACTTCACACCAGAATCTGAGTCTTGAGTGTCACAAGTTTAAATTCAGGTGAATCAGGACACTCCCAAGAGTGTCACCCACAAGACGGTCACCGTGACGAAGATGGACACCTCATGCCAATCGGGGCTCCTCCCAGGGCCCCCGGGGGCAGGACTGGTGCCTGCTACCACCTGCAGAGGACGGGAGGCACCCAGCACCCAGTCCCCAGCTTCCTCAGTGACACCACCCACAACGCCCTCTCGCGGGACTTCCGTTGGGCACCCCGGCACCCTGGCTGGCGGCGGCCCTCTCGGGAGCCTCAGCTGGAATCTGGATGTCAGCAAACGTCCATCCGACTCACATGTCTGAGCCAACGGAAGCCACCCAGCCAGGCAGTGCCACCACCTGGTGCTCCAAGCGAGACTCAGTGTAGCTCTGCTCCTCATAGTGTCCCCGTCCCCCAGGGGCCACGCCATCTTCCCAGGGTGGTAGGCCTGCTGCACACTGCAGCCACAGCTTCTGGAATGTTCTATGCCCTGCAACACTCCTTCAGCAGACCACCCACACAGGGCACGTGGGCCACACGCTCCGGGTGATCTTGGTGCCTCCTCTCTGTGTGCAGCCCCACCTGGAGGGCTGGGAAGGCCCCTTCCCCGGGCGGCTCTGGTGGCGGCTGCCCCCCAGCACGCGTCCTTGGGCTTCTGGGACGCCTCCAACACGGGGCTCTTCTGGTTGGCAGCAGCCCCTCCTCCCCACGTCACCTGGAGTGTAAGAGGCCCAGGCTGCGTCGAGGCCAGCCCCCTGACCCCAGCCTCACATGGATGCCAGGCTCCTCTTGACTGAGGGCTCCCTGTGCCACGTGGACCCCGACACTGGTCCCAGGTGAGAGAAGCAGCAGCGTCCTGTCTTGTCCACCCCTCCTGGAACTGGGCGAATCCACTCCTGAAGAGAGCTCAGTGCTCTAGACCTGGAAGGTCAACTTGTGGGTCCACTGTAAAGGACACCCGAGAGCGTCCAGCACCACCACGGCTTCGTCCTGTTTATCAGCTGCCAACAAGAACCCAGCAGAGCCCCTGGGAGGGAAGGGCAGCAGACAGAGCTCACAGAGGAGGCTCTAAGGGGCCGGATGCCCGTCTGGCTTCCTCTCTGCCTGCAGCCGGTCCAGGGTGACCTTCACTGCACGGCACTCCCACAAGGACCGCTGCTGCTCAGGACGTGGCCCCAGGAAGCAGAGAGCACACCACTCACCAGCGACAGCAGACAAACCCAGACGCACTGCCCAGGGGCCTGCTGCTCCAGCCACACCCACTGATCCCCACCAGGGGCTGAGCCCACTGGGCAGGTGGAGGCTCCCCCTGAACACTCCTGCCTGGTCTCACGTGAGCTTTAGGGGACACCTCATGCCTAAACCACTCGCCTGACTAGCACTTCCTGTGGTGCCACTCCCACTCAGTGGGACGGGCAGAGGGTGCCCCCGCCACGTCCCCTAGTTATGCTCCAGAGCTCCCGTCCGACAGTGGGGAGGACCGTGCCCTGCCCAGGCTGACCTGGCTTCAGGCCACAGCTCCTCAGGGCTGTGCCCACAGAAGCAGGGGCACTGTGACGCTGTGGGCACGTCTGGTGGAGATTGTCCGGATCTCGGTGGAGACTGGGCTGTGTGTGCAGGCCAGGCAGGCGGACAGCTGGGTGAAGGGGTCCCGGGCCACAACAACAAAAGACACTCTGAGGAGCCAGGCAGGAGGCGCCTTGGCCAACAGAAGCAGTCGCTGTGAAATCAGCTCATTGTTGCCATGGGAACGTGGCCTCCTGTGCCCAGGTCTTCCCATCACCCGAAGGCCAGGCCCTGGACTCTCAGGAACACTGAGCATGCTGGACGGAGCGTGTTGGAGTGGTCCTGCTCAGTGCCCCTGCAGAGTACCCCCACCTGCCAAGGCCCCAGGGCTCCCAGGCCAGCACCCGTCTCCCCACCCTGCCGCCTCTCAGCGTTCCATCTCCCTCGAGGGATCTGAACGTCCCACGGGCAGTGGAATGTGCTGGTGGAAACCCACGGCAGCTCTGAATGGGAAGGCCAGGAGGGGGTGAGGGAGTCTGAGGGTCCAGCATTCCCTCAGCCGAGGTAGAGAACAGGAGCCCACACGCTGCGCTAACCCAAGGCCAGGAGACAACCCGAGTTTGTTAGGTACGTTGGTGAGTGTGGGACCATGCACACACGGTTTAATTAACTTCATGATGAGACCATTTCAAACCCCGACCGGTTCTGATGGTCTGCTTAAGGCCGACTCTCAAAAACTATGAAAATACGTGCAGAGCGTCATGGGGAGGAGCCACGGGAAGCTGGGACAGCCACCCACTAGAGGCCAGTATAACGCAGCCGGAGAAGGGATTCTCAATCAGTCCCTGTGGAAAGCCACCTGGATTCCTTCCACTGACAGCTGCGGCCCTGGTGAACTGGGGGAAGGTGATGGAGAAAGCGCTTCTGATCTCGGAGCCAAGTTCTAAAGGAGGAGCAGGGCAGGCTGAGAGAGCCAGGCACAGGACGGGAGCCAAGGCAATGTCGTCCAGGGATGAGCTCTCCCAGGTCAGCCTCCTGGAGCCCGTCACTGGGCAGGGCCTCAGACGTAAAGGGGTGAGGACCTAGGAGGGCCCTGCAGCCTCACTTCAGAGCAGCCGTCCCGTGGCTGTGCAGACAACGCACAGTGTGGAGAAGCCGAGAAGAACCGAGCGCCTGCCGTGCCCTCCCAGACCTGACGTCCATCATGAGTGCCAGCCCTTCCTTCCCAAACCAGGACGAGGCACGTGGACAACCCTGCACCACGTGTGCCCTGTAACCACGCTCGATAACAGTGCGAGGAGACGCTCACTGTGCTTTCCAACAGGAACTGAACAAGTTTCTCAACTAGAAGTGAGAATTATCCTCTTGTCTTCCTTCCTTTTTTGCAGTGCCGGGGAAAATCTGATCCATGAGTAGAGCTTAGAAATGACCCTTGGTGGAACCTGAAGAGATCTCACTCTCCAGGGTGAGGGCTGAGCGGTTTCACGTGGCCTACAGAGGTGCCGGGTGCGGGGGCCACCGGTCATCCCAGCAACTGGGGAGGCTAGGGCAGCAGGACCACATGTTCAAGGACAGCCTGGACAACTCAGGGAAGCACTCACGACTCAACAACTTAGGAGAGCCTGCCTCAAACATCACAACCAGACAGACCGGGATGCAGCTCAGTGGTGAAGCGCCCCGCGTTCAATCCCTAGCATCCCAAACACAACAAAAGCCCACAGATGTGAGTCCGCCCACCTCCTCCAACAGAGAAGCAGCTGACACTGTGGACAGGCCAAGGAGATTAATGGACCAGGAACCTCAGCACTGGACAGGGCCCCGAGGTCGAGAGCTGCCTTGTGAAACTTCTCAAAGACACGGCACTCTGTCTGCAAGACGGCCCGTGGCACCACAGAGGCTGTGGCACTGGGAAGCGATTCCTGGATCTTTACACTGGAAGACCCCTTCAACACGCGGAAAGACTGTTCTGGTTCCGGGGCCCACGTGAAGAAAGAGCAAGCTACCAGGATGAACAACACACGCTCCAACTGGACCATGACATGTGCCCCGGAGGCAGCTTCTGGTCTGACCTCTGGGCCCATTCACCAGCTCCACCCCTGGTGAACCGAGTGAGCGAGCGAGCTTCTTTGGCCTCAGCCTCCCCATCTTTAAAATGCTGATCAAGACAGCACCGACTTGCAGGGCTGACTCAAGGAGGTAGGAAGCATGGCTCAGGAGGATCGCGGGTTCCAAGCCAACCTCGGCAACCTCGTGAGACCTGAGCAACTTAGCTGCACCGTGTCATGAGATAGGGCTGGAAATGGGGCTCAGTGCTTAAGCACCCCTGGGTTCAATCCCCACTACCCCAAAATAACAGAGTAAAAGTAAAAAAAAAAACTAAAAAATGATAAAGCTTGGAGCCCAGAACCTGGAGCGTAGCCCTGTCCCTTAGGCTGGTCAACAAGTCCCACGACTCAGCGTGTCCTTGATGATTCAGCCGCTGGGCCCTCCCCAAGCTCCTATGGTATGAGCTGTCAACGCCGCGGGGCTCAGAGGACCCGCAGGGAGGCAATGGACGAGCCAGGTCTGGACACTGGTTCCTCTAGGGACGGGAGCTTTCTGGGTACACCTAGTTGTTCTGACGAACAGCAAGATGACTCCGCACCCCACGTGATGACAGAGCAGGTGCCACCTGCACAAAGGCGGGGCACAGGGTGTCCGGGGTCCAGGAGGGCTGTCCTGTGTCCCTGCGCTTTCCTCTCTCTGCTGTGAATGCAGTCAGTACTGGAGGCTAACCACCAGGGGGCTCCCTCCAGCCCTGGGGAGTGGGGTCCTGGAGCAGGGCAGACGGCTGGAACTCAGGTCCGGACCCTGCTACACTGCTCATGGAGCCTGTGTCACCCTGCTGCCTCTGGGGACGGGGCTCACCACTGTCCTCTCCTCCTGGGAGGGGGGCAGCTGGCCTGATCCTGCCTGCAACTCAGGGGTCATTTGAAGCCACAAGGGAGAAGCCTGGCTGGGGAACAGGTCACACAGGGGACTGTCAGCCACAACACTGGCAAAGAGCTATGCTCCTGTCTGGGACCGTCCTCGGCAAGCCAGCTGAGGGACAGCTGGAGGGCAGAGGACCCACCTACATCTCATCTCTATCTTGATCCCAGGTTTTGTCTTGATGTTCGCATGAAGAAGAATCCGTGTTGCCAACCCCTGATCTACGACAGCATGACATCGACCCTGTGTTCCTTGTCAAAAGCAGCCCCTCCAACAAGTACCAGAGTACACCACAGTGCACCGTCGCTGATGCCATCCACAGAACAGCGAAGAAACACGTAGGGAGGGGTGGGTTAGAAGGCGGAAGAGACTCAGAATACCAAGCTGTGTGACCCAGACAGAGGAAGCCATGGAGGAGTGAGCCCCCAGAGGGACACTTCCCCTCCCCGGAGAAGGAGCAGGGAGACAGGGCAATGTGGGGGGCAGGTTCTGTCCCCAGCACCAGGAAAGAAGCCACACAAAGAGAAAAGGGGGACGAGCCCTTGGGGACGAGAGGTGGTGAGGGAGCCGCTGCCCGGGGGCTTCCCGCGTGTGAACGGTGCCAGGTGCACCTGCCTGTGTGTCCCGCTGAGATCCCGTCACCAGGGGTTGTAAGTGACTGCGGGCTGTGGCTGCCCATCACTACCCCTCCACCCCACCAGCAGAGAGACCTCGTCTGGTCAGTTCTGTGTGGAGGTCCTCCCTTCAGGCTCCTGGTACCTTTCTCACTCCCCAAAGCCATTTGAGGTTTAAAAACAAGCACCAGCATTTGCACCCGTCTCTGAGTCAGGGGGCGCAGAGCCTCGTTGCTGCTGGGCGTCGGTGCCGTGTCTGAGTAAACCTGGCCTGGCCTGCCTTGGAGAAGCGCAGGTGCCTTGGTGTCGGACCTGCAGATCCTCCTCTGTGCTCAGACCTGGGAACACTCCCACCGAAACGTGAGCCCCCATCCCGCTCCAGAGCAGGCTCTCAAGTAGTCCCTTTAATTGTTCTTCCAGCCCAGCTTAGGTCACAAGATGCAGTTCGCTTCTCCTGACAGCAGCTTTCTACTCTAATTAAACTCTTCTAATTTGACATTCTTTTTCTCAATCTTCGTTTATCCACAAAGCCAGGTTTGACCTAGATACGTAGCAGAAGGTAACAAAGCCCCGAGTCCCGAGGCCCCGTTTCCCAGCAGGTGTTAGCGGATCCTGCTCCCTTCGGTGGTGCTGGTGTTTACATGGACACGTCCACGGGACGGAGCAGCAGCCTGGGCTGGGGTCTGCACTGTGAGGCCACACCTGCTGGATGTCACCTTCGGTATGTGTGCAAGGGCAGCTCCCCAGAGCTCACCTGGCACAGGTGGGGCTGCTAGAGGAGAAGGAGTGTTTCCAAGGTCCTGCACCAAACTCAGGCCAAGTGGAGACGGAGCCCGGGACTGGGTGCAGCTCAGTGGGGGAGCACACACCTCTGGTGCACAAGGCCTTCCGGCCTCTGCTGGCTGAGCCGAGGTCTCCCACCCACCTCCGCCACCCGCAGTGTCTCCTGAGGATCATTTCTCAACACTGAGGGGCTCCTCTGGAGTTCTCCTGGGTCTCTGAGGCACCAGCGCTGAACCCATGCTACTGACTTTGAGACGGGCTCATGCTCAGGTCGGGGCTGGCCTTGAACTTGCTATTCACAGGATGACAGGTGTGCATCACAGGCCGCGCCTCTGGGTTTAGACGGTGTCATGTGTTCCCTGTGACGCGGGGCTGCTCACTGGGGCGAGTTCACGCTGTCTTCCCTGCTGCAGGCAGCGTCTCCGCCTGCTCACGGTCACCTACGCGCACAGAGCACCCACAGACCCTGGGAGGGCGAGGGCTAACTTCCTGTGGCCACCCGACTGGGTGGGGCTGGCCCAGACCTCTGCAATGACCTCCTCTGGGGCGTTGGAGGGTCTCCTGGAAGGGCTCAGCACCCGGGCCAGACTGAGCAAGGAGGACTGCCCTCCCAGTGTGAGTGGCGTCCAGTCCCTCGGAGCCTGGTGGAGGAAGGGAGGACTGGCCCTCCACCTGACCTGTGGCTGGGATTCCGCTTCCGTCCTTATGCTCCTGGCTCTCAGACCTCTGGGTCTGGCTGGAAGCTACGTGGCTGTCTCTGGCTCCTGGGCCTTCCGACTGCATGGCCAGCCTTCCTGGCCTCCAGTGCAGAGGGCAGACCGTGGGGCTCTGAGCCTCCGCAGTCATGTGGGTCAGTACCCTGCAGTGTGCCTTCCGTCTGCCGTTGGTGCTGTTTCTTTGGAAGTGCATCTTCTCAGCACACCACTGCTCCATTGCAGCCAGAGCTACCGAGGTTCCCAGCAACCTGAGACCTGCCAGATGTTACCACTAAGGTCACAAGAAGTGGGACGTGCAGTCGAGAGGAGTTCCAGCTCCAGAGAACCCCCCCTGGACCATTCAGAACACAGCACACCTCCCCACTGTGGCCCACAGACAGACCCAACACCAGGAGGGAGACCATCTGGGGGAGGTGCAGAGAGTGTGGGAAGGCCCAGGGGCGGAGGGCAGGAGGGCTCAGCCTTTCAAGATGCTCACAGCTCCCTGAGCCAAAAATACACCAGCAAGATGAATGGGCAAGCAAAACAGGCCACCAAGCACTGCCATTGCAGCACTGAGCGGCGGCGCCCAGCGTCACGCAGCCTCACCAGGGTGGGCTCCCACAGCTGCCCACAGGCACCTGACGGTGAACTCGGTGCCCGTGGCTGGAGGCCACTCCAATCACCTCCGTGGAAGCTCACACCCCTGTGGCACACTCCACCTGCTCGGGGTGCAAGTGAGAAGTACCGAAGGTCACTTCTGCACGCTCAGCAGTGAAAGGCTGAGACTCAGCAAACCCAGGGGAGCAAGCCTTCCCCGGCCCCGACACCCCTCATCTTCAAGTACCTGACGGCCCGACACTCATCAGAACAGGCGGCGAAGACACACGACCACACCCACCCCCTATTTTAAATACACTCAATCATAAAGTGAGTGAAACTCAGTTTCATTCCGAGTGATCTCTCCCTGCTTGCTGCCTGGCTAGAGGAAGGAAGTCCAGGTTCTGTGTGTGTTCAGTTAGGACGGTTCCCTGAGAGGCACTTATTGTTAGTAACAGTCCCGCCACCTAAAATAATCCTGCCTCTGTGCTCTATGTCATTAGTGAGCTTCTCTTTTGAGCAAAATGTACTTTCCCTTGAAAGAAACCACCAATTCTCAGTTGCAAGAACAGAATTTTAAAATAACTTGCAGAGGAAAGGCCCTGGGAAGAAGAGGGACAATAGAAACCAGGCCACCTCCTCCAGTCCTGCCCTCCTCTCCTGCTCACAGGCACGGGATGGGCTTCTGAAGGGCGTCGTTGTCAAGGAAGCTGTGGCCAACGGCTTCTGAAATTCACACCCCAGGACCAACACACCAGGCTGAGCTTCCTCCTGGGTGGCTAACAACAGGCACTTCAGCCTCCAGACCATCACCACTGGGGCCAGCAAGTAACCACTGGGGCCAGCAGCTTGCAGCCCCCTGGACCCAGAGGCCACGTCCACTCTCGGGGACCTCCCTGGGCCCCAGAGGCCATGTCCGCTCTCGGTGGCTTTCTGTGACACTGGAGGCCACGTCCGCTCTCCAAGGTGCCTGACCTTAAGACAGCAGCAGAGAGTGAGGGATGGCCGGCTCTGCTTCCCTCTGCCCTGAGTGCCCTTTAGGAGAGCACGAGGGGTGGACACCTGCTGGGCGGGTCTCTGTGGACCCTCAGCGTCCTTCCCTTCAGGTGGGCATTGTGGGGGTGGCCCCGTTCTGCTGCTTCACGAGATTTGTTTCAACAGCCAGTGGACAGTCCTGGCTGTGCCGTGTGCCAGCTATCCCAAGGACAGCCACTGTCTTGTGAAGGAGTGGCCAGGGCCACGCCTGGTAGCAGTGCCAGTGTCGTGACACTGAAGGCGGCCTCCGGTGGTGCAGCTCAGAGCCACGGCTCTGGAGGACGCCTCGCACACAACGTGGCCACTTGCCGCCATCCAGGCCCAACGTCTCAGGCCGTCCTGCGGCGCCCAGGCTCCTGCTCCTCACCCCTGTCAGGCCTGCGTGTCCTTCCAAGCCTGGCTCAAGGTTCTTGCTGTGACCTCCTGCACACACCCTGCCCTGGAGCTGGTCCAACGTGGGGCCTGCAGACACCAGCCCAGTCACCCTGCTGCCCCCACCCTGTGTCCCCACATGAGCCCATCACGGCCACCCTCCCGGCTCTCTAGTTCCACTCCTCAAAGTCCTGCTCACTCCACCAGTCGGCGTTCAGGGGAAGAGGAGGGTCTGGGCAGCTGAGCCACAGAGGGCGTCCCCAGCACGCCGGAGGCCTGCTCCCCTGTCCAGGACCAAACAAGACAAAACCACAATGAAATACGAACAGGCAGGTGAAGGGACAGGAGCCCAGGCTCCCTCACTGAGGAGAGTGGGAGAGTGGAGTCTCGGGGATTCTGTCTTCTCCAACGTCCTCCGAAGAGGTGAGAGCGGAGGTGCCTGGCCAGGCTGCACGGCTCTGCCCAGGGCAGAGGGCGTCGGTGCCTCTGTCCTCCCCACGGCCCATCTGGGAGGACACGGCTAGTCACCTCCTCCAGGGAAAGTCCAAAACGGCACTGGTGTAAAAGCCACCGTGTCAGCACCACGCTGTCACAGAAGACCCCGGCGGTCGACCTCCAGGACCAAGCACCTTAAATGGCGCCCCACACCCGTCCAGTGGGGTTCCTCATTCCTTTACCCGTGGGGACTGGGCCTGCGTTGGAAACTGGCTGGAAAGACACCTCCTCCGGGGGGAGTTCCAGTGGGGGTGGGACGCCCCTCCACACGAGGGGAGAGGCGGGGGCAGCGGGCAGGAGGCAGCCCTTCCCACCCAGGACAGGTGGGGCCGGTGTCCTGGTCGCAGTGACTGCCCTTTCTAACTGCTAGGTAGGAGCAGGTCTTTACTTCCTGGGGAGAGCAGGGGTGCAGGTAGCCGGGCCCGCCACGCTGGCCGGGGGCCTGCCGCATTGACTGATGACACCGTGGCACAGGGACGGGCGAAATGAGCCCTGTCTGAGGGCTGCCCCATGCCTTGGGGATCGGGGTGTGTGAGGTGCAGGATTCAGTGCAAAAGCCCCTGTTTCCACAGACATGCCCCGTTCAGGCCTGCTCTATAGAAAC
This sequence comes from Urocitellus parryii, assembly GCF_045843805.1. Lineage (NCBI taxonomy): Eukaryota > Metazoa > Chordata > Mammalia > Rodentia > Sciuridae > Urocitellus > Urocitellus parryii. Next base: position 283,825 of record NC_135546.1, read on the forward strand.
TCTCTGAGACACGGCTGTTCTTCAGTCTGCTAGCTGCTCTGATGACCAGCTTCACTTCTGATCTAAAAGGAAATGTCAGAAGAGAGCTTTCCATGCCCGGGGAGGTGTCCAGCGAAGGCAGGAGGGCACATCCAAGAGGCTACCACCCAGACCCCGAGGCCGAGAGAGCACAGGGGAGGCTGGGCCCCTGGAGAACTGACCTCCCGTCATGAAAGTGTGAGTGCCTCCTCGGTGTGCAAGCTGGAGACGCAGGCCTGCACACTCGGGAGGGACGGCGATGACCACTGTCACGGGATACGGGACGCTGCTGACCCAAGGTTGACTTAAGTTACTCTTGAGAATAAGTTCAACTTTAAAACTTCCTTTTCACCTGATAGAAAGAGGGGCTGGCATTATTTCTCAACACCTGGGACGGGGCAGGGAGGCCACAGTGGTCTTTATCCTGGATAGGGAGCAGGATGGACAGTCAACCAACCTGCACTGAAAGCCACCTCCCAGCTCACCCTGCGCCTCCCTCCTGGTCCCTAGCTCTGTGCCTCCCTCCTGGTCCCTAGCTCTGCGCCTCCCTCCTGGTCCTTAGCGCCCACCCCAGAGGCAGGTTCACCTTTCCCATAGGTGGGCTTGGCTCTGTCTCGGGGTCAGCCAGCCCCACGTGAACAGCAGTTCCCAGGGTGTGCTTCCCGTGTGGGCTGTCGGCGGCCTTCCAGTCCCTGCTGAGTGCCAGTCGTGAAGAACACACCTGCACCCCATGAGAGGCAGAGCAGACCCCAGGTCGGCCCTGCGAGGTCTCCACGTCTGCTAGAGGGACCGCGGCAGGGTCTCCTCCACGGGATGCTGCTGCGGCCCACAGCCTGGACCCTGTCCCACCCTCAGGAACCCCAGGGCCCTCGGGAGGCCTCGCCCGTAATGTTGACTTCCACCTGAATGATGTGGGAATCACTTCCCTTCTGAACAGAGAGAACCAGCTCCCAAGGAGAGAGACCTCAATCCCCCCTTCAGACGCGGGCTGCTGGGACGCAGTAGAGAGCGTGTTATCAACACCACGGCTGTGAACGGAGCGTGGTAAGACGCCGTCTCTGCCCACACGACAGTGGGGTTATCATTAAGGCAGGCCGCAGCCGCAGCCTTTGTTCATAGACATGGGCCAAGTGGGAGAAGGGGAGCACGTGGAGAGCCTCCGTGGCCACCCTCGACCGGAGAAGGTGCCCACGCTGCCCCGGGGGCTGCAGAGCAGGTGATGGGTCAGCCCCGCGACAGGCACACGCACGGCTCTGGGTGGAGGCACTGCAGAGCTACTGCAGTAGCTCCCCCCACCACCACCGTGGGGTCCAGCCGCTGGAAAAGACTGGCTCCTGTCTGCACCTGGGACAGTTAATGACACAAAGCGGATTGCTTGTAGGATGCCTTTTTCCTGTTTAGACAAAAAGGACAGTCACGGCGGCGTGAAGGGGTCTAACAGGAAAAAGGATCCTACGAGCAATCGGCTTTGTTTCCTTCACCGTCCCATACAGACAGGAGCCAGGTTCTGCCTCTCCATTACGACTTCTCCACTTAAGCGGCCTCACTTAGGAACAGATACGCACACCGTCAACTGTGATTGGCAACAACCGTTTAGCAGTTGGATGTTCTTTTCCTGTGGAGTTTGAGACTGCGGCTCTGTTACTATTGTCTGCAACACAAGCGTAGGGAAGGCCAGCGTCTCCAACAGTGGCCCCTGAGACTACCTGCTGTCAAAAGAGACGCACATGTTCTAGTCGCGAACTCGGCACCTGGGAGGCTGCTCCATTTGCCCAATTCTAAAAAGTAAATAAATAAGACAGGAAGAATGAACCCAAGTTGTGAGCACTGCAGAAAGACGTGTAATGAACTCCTCTAAGCCCAGGGCTCCAGGTGATTTTAAAAACAGAGGGCACAAAAGTAGAGGAAAAACCCCTATTTTTCCAAAGGCCATACTACTGATAACAAAGGCATGCGAAATAAACAAGACCTTGCTTTGTTCTATTCCTGCAGGAGACAGAGCCTCTGGTCTCCAACAGCCAAGAAACAATTTAAAGGATCCTTCTCCCCAGCCCCTGGCTAGACATCCCATCACAGTGAGCAGGCAGCCTCCCATGGGAGCCCACAGAAGAGGGCCTCCACTCCTGCACGGCACCACCCACAGGTACCAGAGTGGCCTCAGAGGGAGGCCTAGCCTCTGGAGAAGGCCAGGCAGCAGAGCCGAGGAGCACGGCTCATGAGTCTTCGCTGGCTGAAGACCAGATCTGGGGGTGAAGCAGCATGGTATGCTTGTCAGGTCTGTTGCCCAGGTCAGTACAGGACCCTCACTAGATGGCCACTACATTATCATGGATGACTTTGGTAGGGCTCCGTGCAATACTTTTTATTTGCAAGTGCTTAGTAAAAATTCACCAATATTTCTGTTTAAATGTATCAGTGCTTTTTAAAAAAATTACAAATGATATATGACACCACTCTATAAATTTTAAATACTACACGATTTTGAATCCGAATCATATATTTTCCTTGTCGATATTTCATCACACACTATAGCTCTTTTCTCACTGAACATGTATTGAGATACCCCCACACACTACATCCACTTCCTTTGGTTTCTCTCTTCTTTTTCCTTTTAACACCTGCCTATTGTGAAGTACTATGGGATCAAAATAGGGGACAGAAAAGGAGAACAAGTGAGACACAATCCCACAAAGACATACAGCAGTGCCATTATTTTCTGTATTTCCTTTCAGTGGGTTTCAGGGGGTAAAGAGAAAATCTTGCCAGGTATAGTTAAAAATAGTACTCGCCAAGTGTGCAAAGAGAGGGTGGGCAGCCGACAGGGGCCGCAGTCTTTTTATAACCCAAGTGGGTCACCAGGTCCTGCCCCCATGACAGGGGAGGGCACGACACCGTGTGTGGACATATCCAAGAGCATCCACAGCTACTAGGTGCCAACACCACGCTGAGCTCAATATTCTCTTGCATCAAAAGTCTCCATCTGAATTTTTCCCCCAGGGCTGCTCCACACTGAGCTAGATCCCCGGTCCTTTAGATTTTTCATCTTGAGACAGTGTCCAGGCTGTATTACACAGGCTGGCCTTGAACTTGCACTCCTCCTGCCTCAGCCTGATGATAGCTGCTGAGTTCATGGGATGTGCTTGTGACAGGCGTCATCCTCCACAACCTGCTCTCCACAAGCTTTTGGGTGCATGACATTCCCCACCCAAATCCATATTTTATAAAAGCCAATTTCAGGCCAGAACCACTGAGCGAAGCTGCCCCTGGATTCCCAGCCCTCGTACCCTCAGGTGAGGACACGTTTTAAGCTACTAGATTTTAGGGCACTTTCTTACACAGGAATAGGTACTGAACACATATCCGCTCCCCACAGCTGCATGGGCGAGACCCCAGCCTTCAACCTCCTCAATGCACTTGCTGTCGGAAAGATGGAGGGGCTCAGGAAAACAAGGAGGGAAACTTCCGGGTCGGTGCCTGATGCTCCCAGTAAGGACAGTAAACATGCTGCTCGTCATCCGCTCCACCTGGGGATCTCACAGAAACCGTCCACCCCTCCTATGGATCCTGTCGTGGAATATCTAAAGGCCCTGTCAGACCCGAGTCTCCTCGTAGAGGCCTGATTTATAAACACGACACTCAGGAAAGGTCAGCGGATGTGCACTGCGGAGGCACGGTGGGATCCTGCCCACAGTGGTTCCCAGGGGGTGCTGGGGGTCACAGTGGCCCAAGTTGGCGTTCTGGGTCAGGGAGTTCTGGGCCCCCGACCTGAATCAGAAACTGAAGGTGTGGCTGCAAAGCCCTGCTCTGAAGGGGTTCGGGGGGCAGGAGGGGGGAGTTTTATGCCCTCTGCTCTGGCTTGGTGGCTCCGGGAAGAGACAGGCCACCCTGTGCCCACTGACATCTCAAAGTGCTTCCAGAGGCAAGCAAAGCCTTGGTGGCCTTCGGCCTGATTAAAACATTTAAGGCACTCTGATCACGAAATGCCACCCCACCCACGGGCAGAGCCCTTTCCTACAGAGGCTCTCTGATGAACTGAACGTGTTCTTGAATCAACCGCTCGGCGGGCGGATTGGGCTTTCTTGTTGGTAAACAGCGATGCCCAGGCTCAACACAGTTATTCACACCCTGACACAAGTAGTGCCCCGTAATTAATCACTCCCCAGTCCTACGCAGACCAAATAAACACACACACCCAGAACACGGACCCTGTCTCATTTTGACAGCCACACACACGCACAACACTCACAACTATCTGGTATCCGCATACCTTCAGGTGTTTCTGGCAAAGCACACCAGATACAAGATGAGTCTCAGTCATCAAACATTCACCTTTAAAAAGCACAGAAAATCACTCCTGGAGAAGACACTCCTCATTTTAAGTATTTCCAGCGGTGAGCTATGAAACCAGGTCATCTATTGACTGCACCCTCCCGTTAACAGACGACTGAGATGGGAGTTTCCAACAACCCTGATCTTGGGGGAGAAAGATGGGGAGGCGGAGGACAGCATCAGTTTTCTGGTGGGGTCACAAAGCCCAGCGGTCACTTCGGAGCACACCCTGTTCTCTGCACATGGTCAGGTCTGCTGTCCCTGTCATGATGCAGGTGCCACCAGAGTCGTCCCAACGGGATACTGCTGAACTCGGGCCCACGAACCCGAGTCAGTTCTCAAAAACCTATCTTACTGACTCTCCTCGGGGTTTCTACCTCGTGTCCCACGTGCAGCCATACCAGAACCACCACAGATACTTCCTGAAACACAGAATTCACCTCCAAGTGAGCCCCAACAGTGGCAGCACATGTCACCAAGTGACGACCAAAGAGGGCCTGCTGGCCTAGAGAGTGTGGCTTCACAGCGTTGGCCCTGGGTCCTCTCACCCCAGCCTCCTCCTATTCACTGAGCAACTGCTGCACGGCGGACCCCAGGGAGCGGGCCCTCCGGGAAGACGCAGGCCTCCGGCCTGGTGTGCAGGGTCTGGGTGCGGCGTGCAGGGGAGCCTGCCCGCATGGCCAGGAGCAGACGCCAGCAGGAAGCTGCATCCCCATCGACACATTTGCCAACGGAAAGTCCAGTCCATGAGGACGTGCACAACGGGGTTAACAGGCAGACAACCAGGTCGGCACCGTGGCGGTCTCACCTCTCACAGAAGACACACGGCCAATAACGATCCTGCAGGAAACACACTCAGGGCCGTGAACAGCCTCACAGCCCCCGGGAAGCAAGGGTCCCTAAGACCTCCTGTTGGTGTGGCAACACCCAGCGGTGAAGAGAGGACTGACTGGGGGTGACTGCAGGCAGGCGGGGGTGGCCGTGCCGCTGGGGAGCCCTGGAGGGCTGTGTCGCCCCGTGCCCCCAGCTTCCCGGCTGCCAGAACCCAGCACATTCCCTCTGCACAGCCTTTCTGCCATGACGTGCCACCGCACCTCGAACCCCAGCAGCGGAGTGGGCCCACCACTGACTAAACCTCTGAAACGAAGCCAAAATCAACTTCTCCTCCTCTCAGCTGTCCTTGTCAGGTATTTTGGTCACAAGGACAAAAAGCTGATAACACAGTAATGACATTCATTTCATGGAACGGTATGTCAGCCGTGAAAAAGAATAAAGTGGTTTCATACATATTAACTTTAAAACGTCTCAGAGACCGAGTGCCAGGGGGAATGCAAGCCACGGACGCCCGTCACACAGGCCATTTAATAAAGAAGAGACGAGGAGATGTGCTCACGGGCATGTGCACACCAAGGGGCTCACTCCAAGCTCTGACTCCGATTCTGGGGAGCGGAGTCAAGCTGTCGCTCTGAGGGTCAGTTCCAGGACCCTGTGCATCACACCAGACTTTGGGATGCTCAAGTCCTGGGTACAAATGGCACCGCATGTGCACCAATGGACACACATCCCCCATATACTGTGCATCATCGGTGCAGTACTTAGAAATACCAAACCTAAATGCAACGGAGTTTCCACACTGTGCTGTCCAGTAAGGATATGAAGAAAGTCTGTGTGTGCTTCTGACGGCAGCGACCCTGCCCGGATGTTCCTGATCCTCAGGTGGCTGCCTCGGCAGGTGCAGACCTCACAGACAGGGAGGCCGACTCCCTTCTCAGTCCGTTCAGCTACTCCTGGGAGTTCTGGCAGAGTGACCAGAAACACACCAGGAGTCTGGACCCTCCAGTGGAATCCAGAGCCTGAACGTCCATTTTTTACATGCTGGGCTCTGAGAGAAAGCAGGGCAGCGGTGGCTCAGGAACAGGGACAACATCCTTCTTCTTCATTATACTCAGGAAACTTCCACCCGTTTGCTTTTCCTGTAAGTTACTTCCACACTATATGTCCTGCGTGAGTTTTGCCTTAGAAATAAAGTTCCACTTGATTTCCGGAAAACACAGAGGAGGAGGAGTGAGAGAGAGGGGCCAGTCTTTCCCCTGATTTGAGCGTGAGGATGCAGGCCTGCCAGAGCCACCCTAGAATGAATAGCTGCACAAACAGCAGGTTGAAAATGGGTGCGTGGGGACAGGGGCTGCACAGGACCTAAAGCCACCAGGGTGGGCGGGCAGGGACTCAAGGAAGCAACACCTGAGGCACAGCACGGGCAAGGCACAGGCACCTGGAATAGTCCCCAAGACGTTCGCCAATCCCCGGGCTCAGAAAAGTGCAGGTGGTTTCAGGACACACTTCCTGAGGCCAGTCCGTGAGCTGGCCTCTGCTGCCTCCCAGCCCACAACGCCCCTCACCCTTGCCTAACATCCCACCGCTCTCACGCTGCCGCCTTCTGGAGACTTCTGCTCTCCTTACAGTGAAGTCCACACACCCTGGTCCAGGCCAGCTCACCATGCCCAAGGTCCAGAGGGGCTCCTCCTGCCCACTTGCCCTGCCCTGTCACCTGCTGCCTGGCCTTTGCAAGTCCTGACCCACTCTTCCTACTCTGTTCTACCCTCCTGTGCCCCATCCTTCCTGTTCCCCATTTCCCACGGTTCTGTCCTCCTCCCCCTTCTTCCCTCTTCCTGTTCCCCATTATTCCCACTTCCTGTCCCCTCCCCCTCTTCCTGACCCATTCTTCCTGTTCCCCATTCCCCCTTCCTCTCCTCCTCCCCATCTTCCCTCTTCTTGTCCCTATTCTTCCTGTTCCCCATTCCCCCTTCCTCTCCTCCTCCCCATCTTCCCTCTTCTTGTCCCTATTCTTCCTGTTTCCCATTCTTTCACTTCCTGTTCTCCTCCCTCTCTTTCCTCTTCCTGTTCCCCATTCCCCCTTCCTCTCCTCCTCCCCATCTTCCCTCTTCTTGTCCCTATTCTTCCTGTTCCCCATTCTTCCCACTTCCTGTCCCCTCCCCCTCTTCCTGACCCATTCTTCCTGTTCCCCATTCCCCACTTCCTGGCCTCCTCCCAATCTTCCCTCTTCTTGTCCCTGTTCTTCCTGTTCCCCATTCTTTCACTTCCTGTCCTCCTCCCTCTCTTTCCTCTTCCTGTTCCCTATTCCCCCCTTCCTCTCCTCCTCTCCATCTTCCCTCTTCTTGTCCCTGTTCTTCCTGTTTCCCATTCTTTCACTTCCTGTTCTCCTCCCCCTTCTTCCCTCTTCCTGACCCATTCTTCCTGTTCCCCATTCTTCCCACTTCCTGTCCCCTCCCCCTCTTCCTGACCCATTCTTCCTGTTCCCCATTCTTCCCACTTCCTGTCCCCTCCCCCTCTTCCTGACCCATTCTTCCTGTTCCCCATTCTTCCCACTTCCTGTCCCCTCCCCCTCTTCCTGACCCATTCTTCCTGTTCCCCATTCTTCCCACTTCCTGTCCCCTCCCCCTCTTCCTGACCCATTCTTCCTGTTCCCCATTCTTCCCACTTCCTGTCCCCTCCCCCTCTTCCTGACCCATTCTTCCCACTTCCTGTCCCCTCCCCCTCTTCCTGACCCATTCTTCCTGTTCCCCATTCCCCACTTCCTGGCCTCCTCCCAATCTTCCCTCTTCTTGTCCCTGTTCTTCCTGTTCCCCATTCTTTCACTTCCTGTCCTCCTCCCTCTCTTTCCTCTTCCTGTTCCCTATTCCCCCCTTCCTCTCCTCCTCTCCTTCTTCCCTCTTCTTGTCCCTGTTCTTCCTGTTTCCCATTCTTTCACTTCCTGTGCTCCTCCCCCTTCTTCCCTCTTCCTGACCCATTCTTCCTGTTCCCCATTCCCCCCCTCCTCTCCATCTTCCCTCTTCTTGTCCTGTTCTTCCTGCTTCCTGCCCTCTCTCTTTCCATCAGCTCAGGTCAAAGGATAAGGCCTTGACATCATGCAGGCCTCAGCTCAGGAGTGGCTACCTCGGGGAGGCCTTCCCTGGACACTGCATGCCCAGGACCCTCCCATTCCCTGTTGAGGACATGGCCCTGAGCACACCCAGGCCAAGCTTCCCCCGACACCAGGCACTGGGTCCTGGGGGCGGGCTGTCCTGACGGACAGTGCTCCTCTTCCCACGGCCCCTCCCTGCCGGGCCTGGTCAGGCTGTGTGGTCAGGACGCTGGCCCTCCATGCCTGCGTCCCTCCCTCCCTCCCACAGGGTCAGCCTGCACTGCAGCCTAGGCACCACCTTCCCTAAGGAGACTCCTGCACGTTTCATCCTGCCTTGCTGGAGCCTGGGCCGCTGACGACCACACCGTTTTGTCTTGGTAGCACCAACAGAATCATGCAGTGGTGCCCACTGTGCCACGCCCCCCGGAGGTGCTGGGAGAGCTCCCCTGAAGGGCAGGGCCAAGGACTCACGTCCCACCACAGCCGGGGAAGAACACGCACCGAGCCTCACGAACCCCCCTTAGTCCAGAACCAGGGCTCTCAGCAGCACTCACCAGCCTTGGACTGCAGCTCGCCGTCAACACTCTGCTTTAAAACATGAATCCATGCTGCTTAGATTTTCTTACATTCATTTAAAAAATTGACTTCATATGATGGGCCTTAACGTACCAAGTAAAGTGAAGAAATTTCTAGAACATTGATTTGATCATGGCTGACTGCCTCCATGTCTCTAACTGCCTTTGTAGCTTTTAAGGCAGTAAAAGCAAACTTCTCCGTTTACACGGCTCTCTTGTGAGGGAGCGCAATCTGATGTCGCCATCACTAACGTGGAGAAGCAGCCCGCTCTGGGTGGCATCTGCCAAGATGAAGTGGCACAGAGTATGCGCCATCGATTTCTGTGTGGCGAGGCCCGGTCTGACTCTGCAGCTTTCCTTCAGAGCCGGGGCCCGGGTGTCCAGGAGGAAACACTGGGATGAACAGCACCTGTCCTGTGAGGTGGCAGCGGAACTGATCAGCAGTAGGCCATGGCAGTGAGGTGTGAAAGGCCACCCAGCGGAACACCTGGGACACAGGGACACAGGGTCCGTGTGCTTCACAGCTGGCTTCTGTCCCCCGGGGTGTAGGGCATTAGATATAGTGCATGTGGCTGTGAGTTCCAATTCTGGCAAACGGGCTGGTTAGTTTGTTTTGCAGAAATGAGAAAGGGACCTTCCAGGAGGATTCACTGCAGAAACCAGGGCCTCCACCTCGGGCCTCCAGGTCATCTGCATAATCGTTCCCCTCTCTGAGGTCGGCAGAGTGACACAGTCCGCTGCACATTAACGACCCTCCAAAACACATTTTGACTCCAGCAGGCAGAACACCCTATACCTGCAAACAGTAACTGACATATTTTTCTCACCTTGAAAAGTTAGCAGTAAGAAGTGATTCAGTTTCTCAAGATTCCTAACCCAGGGAGAAGGCGTTGGCCACCAGTCCTCCAGCCTACGCTCTGGAGAGACGCACCTGATGTGCTGGTGAGAACGAAGTGCCCCTGGCCCGTGCTGGGTGCTCTGCTCTCATTTACACCTGGGCTTTTCTCCACAGTGTCCAGGGGTTTTCAACAATCACTGTCAGATGGACAGGTGCCTCTCCCCACCAGCCATCCTCACTTGTTCACCAAGCACAGCACCCAGGGGAGTCCCACCCCTGCTGTCCTGGCTACCCTCACCCTGCTCACCAAGCACAGCACCCTGGGGAGTGGCCACACTGCCCACCTGGTGGTCCTCGTCCTGCTCACCAAGCACAGCACCCTGGGGAGTGGCCACACTGCCCACCTAGTGGTCCTCGTCCTGCTCACCAAGCACAGCACCCTGGGGAGTGGCCACACTGCCTAGCACAGCTGTTCCAGAGCTGAGAGACCTGTCCTCCTCGAGAAGACTGTTGACCAGGAGGGTGACCGTCCAGGCTAGAGGGACAATACCCCACACACCCTGGGGTATGAAAGCCCAAAGAAGGCGTGGAGACCCCAGCCTGCTGCTCCAGGGTGGGGGTCAGGGAGGCCCTGCCTTCAGCCGCTTGCTAGTGTCTTTCTGAGGCCAACAGGAACCTCGTGAGCAATGGCCATCAAACACCACTTGGCGTCTTACCAAGCTGGCACTCAGAGAGTCTGCAGCCCTCAGTCATGACCATGAGGCCACCTGGAAGTGAGGCACAAGGTGACCTGCCTGCCCAGTGAGATGGAGTGGCCCCCAGGTGTGGGTCAGGGCAAGAGCCCAGAGCATCATGACGGCTCTCGTGACCCTTGCCCAACTCCAGCCAGTTAAGCTCAAGGGTCCTGATTCCCACTCCACTGCGACCACAAAGCCTCCCACTTCTGCAGAAGAAGAGTCGGAGACAGACGAGGAGGGTGATCCTGGGAGACGGCTGCCTTTTCTGGGCAGGAGACAAAGGGTGGGGTGGGAGAGGAGGGGTGCCGGTAAAGAGGAGGGAGCCAGCAAATGACAGGCCAGCTCAGGAGAACACTCGTGCTCTGGTTATGAGCACACCTGGGCCGCACACTCCTGAGCTCTGGTTATGAGCACACCTGGGCCACACACTCCTGGGCTCTGGTTATGAGCACACCTGGGCCGCACACTCCTGGGCTCTGGTTATGAGCACACCTGGGCCGCACACTCCTGGGCTCTGGTTATGAGCACACCTGGGCCGCACACTCCTGGGCTCTGGTTATGAGCACACCTGGGCCGCACACTCCTGGGCTCTGGTTATGAGCACACCTGGGCTGCACACTCCAGGGCCAGGACACCCCTGTTGACCCAACACACCTGGGCTGCACACTCCTGGGCTCTGGTTATGAGCACACCTAGGCCACGACACTCCTGGTGCCTCCACACACCTGGGCCACGACACCCCTATTGACCCAACACACCTGGGCTCTGGTCCTCAACACACCTGGGCCACGACACCTCTGTTGACCCAACACACCTGGGCTCTGGTCCTCAACACACCTGGGCTGCACACTCCTGAACTCTGGTTATGAGCACACCTAGGCCACGACACTCCTGGTGCCTCCACACACCTGGGCTCTGGTCCTCAACACACCTGGGCTGCACACTCCTGGGCTCTGGTCCTCAATACACCTGGGCTGCACACTCCTGGGCTCTGGTCCTCAACACACCTGGGCCACGACACCCCTGTTGACCCAACACACCTGGGCTCTGGTCCTCAACACACCTGGGCCACGACACCTCTGTTGACCCAACACACCTGGGCTCTGGTCCTCAACACACCTGGGCTGCACACTCCTGAACTCTGGTTATGAGCACACCTAGGCCACGACACTCCTGGTGCCTCCACACACCTGGGCTCTGGTCCTCAACACACCTGGGCTGCACACTCCTGGGCTCTGGTCCTCAATACACCTGGGCTGCACACTCCTGGGCTCTGGTCCTCAACACACCTGGGCCACGACACCCCTGTTGACCCAACACACCTGGGCTGCACACTCCTGAGCTCTGGTTATGAACACACCTGGGCTGCACACTCCTGGGCTCTGATCTTCAATGCACCTGGTATCTCAGTACACCTGGGCTCAGATCTCTAACACACTGGGGCCCCAAAACACCTGGGCTCTGATCATGAATACACCTGGGCCATGACACTCCTTAGGCCCTAACACACCTGAGGCCACAACACACCTGGACTCTGGTCTTTAACATGGCTGGGCCATAATACCCCCAGGGCCTCAACGCACCCGTCTCTGGTCCTGAACATGGCTGGGCCACAACGCACCTGGCTCTGATCTTACTACTGAACAAGGTGACTCAACTGACCGCGGCCAGCTAACTATGTGCTCTGAGAGCGCCAACAGCATCCCTGCTTTCCTCCAAGCAGCAGAGGAGTGAGGGGGAGACGAAAGGAGAGGCACAGAGCTTGTCCCCAGGCTGCAATGCCACCCTGGTGGGACCCTGCGCAGCCTTGGGTCCACACACGCAGAAGGAGCTAGAGGGTCTGATGCTGCCTTACAGACTTACAGAGGCCTGGACAGAGTCGGGTCCAGGGCACTCGCCACCCTCTGTGCATCACGAAGGTGGGCAGTAGTGTCATCGGCAGCACAGAGGTGACAGTCATCTCTTCTGTGGAGCCCTAGGATACAGCGTCTCTCTCTCTCTCTCCAGCACGGGCGTGTGTGTGTGTGTGTGTGTTGTGTGTCTGTGTGTGTCTGCGTGCGTGCATGCTTGCTTCACTACTAACGTACGCAGTGAAAGAAATTCTTTAACAGCTCCCTGGATTAGACCAAAGCGTCGTGTCTCAGTTTCAAATTTGAAATCCGATGACTACAAGTTTGTAATCAAATAAACAGTTCTTTTATTATGTGATCTTCATATTTCATCACAAACTAATTCTACAGGGTCGACTTGCAATGAGACATCCTTGATGATGATGACTTCCAAATCCTCTGTGATAACACACTAGATGACAGCACTGAATGATCTAAGGAAGGAAACAAAGACCACCGACACGGCACGCTGAAATCTGTTAATTAAAAAATGGAATTATCCGGGTGTGGTGGTACGTGCCAGGAATCCCAGGAGTCGGGGAGGCTGAGGCAGGAGGACCATGAGTTCAGACCAGCCTCAGTCACGCAGCCAGGCAGTAAGCAACTTTGCGAGACAGTGTCTCAGAAGGCCTGGGGGATGGGGCTCGGTGGCTAAGAGCCTGGTTCAATCCCTGGTACCAAAACAAAACTTGAAAATAGAATCAGTGACGAAGAACAGAAGGACTCTGGAGGCCTGAGCGGAGGGGTGGGCTCTAGACGGCAAGAGCTGGCCTTGGGCACCAGGCTGGCAGGCAGCAGGGAGCGCTGACGCGGCCCTTCTGTCAGGGAGAGTCCGACTGGACGTGGACCCAGGTGCACTGTACAGTGGGCTGTGTGTGGAGGGCGTGGCTGCTGTCCACGGGCGATATCCAAGTATCAGCCCAGTCAGCACCCCGGGCTTGCGGGCAGCGGGGGGGTCGCCAAGACGCAAGACGCGTGTGTTAAACCATTCGCCTTGAGCAGACAGGAAGAGGGGGGGTCACAGACGACACCTTCTGCAGCCCCTTCCGCGTCAGCCCGCTCCTCTGCAGGGCCCTGCTAGGTCCCTGGAGGTGGGAACAGTGCCGAGGCAGCTCTGTGACCCCTGCCCATGCAGAGGGTGGCCGATCCGGGAAGGGCTGATGGGCCAGTCTCCCAGAACCCTCCTTTCTGCCCTCCTCACAGCGGCAGAAAGCGTGGACTGTGACACAGTGGAAGAGCAAACTGACCAGTTCTGTGAGCCGGCACGTGTGCTCAGGGCTCTGCGGAAATCCACTCCTTCGCTGATCACCACATGGGAGGGGGACAGCAGCACATCCACTGCCAGTCCCTTCACGGGGCAGGACTCCCGAAGGACTGGGAGAATGAGCTCCCGGCTCTCTCACCCACACGGAGTCACCCACCCTACGGGGGCTCTCCCGCTTACAGGCATGGAAATGCACAGGTGCCGTCAGGGGGTTTCAGAGCTCATTTGGTGATGTATTTTGTATTATGAAACTCTGTAGACCCTCCGACACAGGGGACTGACTCCGCTGTGCAGTGGCCTTCGTGAACTGGGGCTTCACAACGATGACCATCAGGAAGAGAAGCCACTCTGTGCTCCTCTGGCCACTGCAAGAGAGACATGGCACCCGGAACATGTACAGACCAGAGGAAGCAGGGCCGGAGCCCTGCCTAGACGCTGAACACAGGAAACACAACCACACCAGGCCCCATCCAGGGACAGTGGAAAGAGGGGACCATCAGAACCCAGGGAAGGTCACCACTCACCCTGATCACTGACTGTAAGAGAAGCAGATGTGAACACCCGTCAGGTAAAGAAACTCTAAATCGTGTATAAAAAATGATTTTCCATTCCTCACACGTCAAAGAGAGGTTCCGCAAAGACCTTGTGCTGCAGAGTATTATGAACCAATTTTCTTGACCAAACATAGAAGATGATTCAACATCTCCATCTTAAAATCCTCTATTATCACGACACTTGTCCAATGCTGAACGATCTGACCACTTCCCTCTCCCCAAACAGTGCCGAGAGCCCTGCCAATCCATGCAGGCTGCCTCCGGGAGGAGAAGACGGGAGACAGCAGCACAGCAAAACACTCACCGATGAAGAGGGAGAAGAAGAGGCCGGGAAGATTCAACGCACCGAGACAATAACAGGAAAGAAGGCTCTTGTGGGAAGAAGCAGATGACGGCACCGTAACAGAGACAAAAAGGAATCAGATCCACTTCAAGGACCGAGCTCAACACGGGTAATTTCACGAAGTTTATAGAAAGTCATTTGGAAATCATGGAACCCGCGGCTGCCTCTTCCCTTAGAGGGAGGAGAAAAGTCCCACTGAAGACGGAGCCGAAACTGCCTTTGCAAACCCGGAGGACGAACTCCACCCTCAGCCAGAGACCCCCTTACCTCCCGTCTGCAGAGCAAAGTCCCTTTAGCGGTACCAATGCCCTCTGCGTCAAGAGTGACACAGAGGCACAAGAGCACCACAGTCTTAAAACAGAGGAGGTGTTGGAGGAGACAGGAAGAGACGGCAGAGTGTTGGCAGAGGTGGGCCCGCGGAGCACGTGGGGGCACGTCCCAGGTGAGGCTGGCGTGACAGCGTAAACTCTCACTGAAGGGGACAGAGGAGTGCATTTGCTCCACCCTGTGAAGGAGGCCAAGCTGACTCCTGGCCTGAAGTGGAGGTGACAACATGGCCACCACTCTCAGACGGAGGTGACAGTGAGGATCTCGTGGAAGGCTGGTTGGAGCAGGGGTCTGCGGGGCAGGTGCAGCTGGGAAGAGGATCCGGGTGCTGTGGGGCCAGCCTCAGAACCTCTCGTCATGCAGGCCTGGGCGACAGGAGCTGGGCGCCAGGCGGGCCACCTGATCTTAGGCCAGGCTTGGGGCACGTGGCCTCCTGGGCCACACTGCTCCAGGTCACGATCCCACAGGCAGGTGGTCCTCTTCACGAGCCTCAGGTGGAAAGCCCTGGGGGCTCTCCGCTACGAGGGCTGCATGGCCAGAGTCCAGCACAGGGACACAGCAGCTGGCCAGGCCCAGGCACACGCTGCCTGTGAGCAGAGGGGAGTCCAAGGGGGACAGGAGGCAGGATCCAATCTGATGGCATCACCAAGATGCCAGGCCGGGACACACCTAGGCTTCCTCCTCCCAGGGCCACCCTCTGCTTGCTGTGGGCCTGGCCTCTGCCCTGGGCCTGGAGTGGGGCCCTGGCCTCTTATCAGGAAGCTGTTCCTAACTGCTGCTGGGGAATCAGCCCTCTTGGCCCTTCTACCAGCTTACCTCCCTACACAGTCCCTCGGGGAAGGCCCACCACGTCCACCTCTCCCTGCATAACTACCTGCACAGCCACCCTCCGCAGACACCTCCCTCTCACCCACAGGGCCCTGCAGGTAGGTCTAACCCTGGATGACACTCGGCACAGGGTCCTGCCAGGCACAGTGCAGGCTGCCCACCCGGGAGATGCACGGCTGCAGGACAACTTCCCCCACCTTTCCTCCCACGGACAGCATGCAGCTGGGCACTCATGTGGGGCAAAGGGACATGTGACGGACATGGGAATGTGCACTGCAGAGACGCCCCGGGGGACCTCTGTGCCCTGTGCACCCTGAAGGGCCAGAGAGAACCCAGCCCTGGTAAGTTGGGCAAACCCACCTGGCGGGGAACCCAAGGAAGTGCTGCACTTTAAAGATGTGGCACACATAGAAGGTCACGGAGAGAGCAGCAGGAAAGTGGAGGAAGAGCAAAGCAGAACAGCACTCAGGGCAGTCCCAAAGGGGAGGGACAGGCACAGACGGCCACCAGGGGGCGCCTGGCAGGGCCTGGGAGGTAACAGACATCTGCAGCTGTCCTGGTGACTGCGGCTGCCCAAGGCTGTGCTAGGCAACACCTGCTGCTGCCCTCGGGCCCCGCAGGCTACAGGAGCCTCTGCTCACGGGGCGCATCACGGGGTGCATCATGGGGTACCGCCATCCTGCGGTTCTAGGTACGGTCACTCACCAGCACTGGCTCACAGGCAGCACTGCTGTGCCCCCTCCTGCAAAACACTCAGGGCTTCCCTGCTCAGCAGCAGCAGCAATGTCCTTCAGCTGCCCCTAGGCCACAGGACAGTCACATGTGCAAGAGGACAGAAGCAGGGACATTTCCATGCTGGATGGAGGACAGGGAGGCAGGAGGGACCTGTGTGCCTCGGTGGCCAGCGTCCACGGCTGTGCACCCCACCCAGGATGGCCCAGGAAGTGCTGCAGAACGACCAGCAACCTGTGGAGTTTCAGAGAAGCCTACTCCCAGGCAGCCCTCCAAGCTCAGACTGGAAGTGAGGATCAAGTGCCCTGGGAACAGCAGGAGAGAAAACCAGACCCGCGTCCAGTGAAGTCCCTGAGCTGCTTCCGAAAACACTGCTTGCAGACAACTAGGAAGCTTTCTAATAACTAAGAAATGTGCCCTTTCCTTGACCTTGCTTTAAACCAGGAATTACCCCCTTCTGGGGAAGTATCCACCAGACACTGTAAGTGTGACGGACGAGGTGGCCGTGCCCAAGACGCAGGAGGATGGCAAGTTCCAAGCCAGCCTGGGCCACCTAGGGAGACCCCTCCAGAATGACACACACACAGGGGTCTAGCTCAGTGGTGGAGCCCCCCAGGTGCAACCCCCAGTACTGAAAACATTTACAAAGTCTTGATAAAACTTTCATGAGAGAATGATGATAGAAAACGACCGCACACCTGAAGCTGTGCCCGCACAGGACACCCGAGAGCTCTCGACACTGAGAGCCTGTGTGAGCCAGAGAGAAGAAAGGAATGAAAAAGGATCTCCCCCAAACAGAAGGCGGCTCCACAGAGGTGGAGCAGGTCCACAGAGGTGGAGCAGCACCTGGGGCAGGGAGGGGAAGGAAGCTGACGGAGTTAGGCCAGGCACCTGCATGTTCACTCCACCTGGGCAGACACCCATCCTGGGTGGAGTAGAGCAGAGACAGACAAACAGAAGGAAGACCAACGGAATCCAGGACTGGGAAGTACTGAGACGGCGATGGAGAGAGCTGTTAGACACAGCGGTGAACAAGTCAACCCTGACCCGCCACAGTGTCTGACTGCGATGCACTAACACTAGACCTAACAGGCCACAGGAACAATCTGGACAGACCCACGTGGAGGGACAGACTGGGATCCGTCCAGCGAGGACACAGAGGCAAGGCCTGACGCCACTCCTGGCCTTGACTTACGTTATCACGGCTCCAACCACTGATGTGCTCACGGCAGGAACATCAAGGGGAAAACCCAAACCTCAGCTCCTCAGTGACGCGTCTCCACCCTACCAGGCATCGTGATTTCCCCTTCTCAGTCTAGAGGGCTGCCACGGACAGCACCCGGGACTGACCAGGAGCTGCTGGGGCTGCACGCGGCTCCCTCAGACACCAAGGTCTGTCAGATCCCGGGATGAAGTCTGCGTCCTGAGGAGCACAGAGCGGGCCTGGCTTTCAGTGCTCCAGGGAGCACGTCGGCAAGGAGATGGAAGTGACTCTGGTCCCCTGGGGATGCTGTGAGAGGCAGGGTCCTGTGACGGGAACCCAGGAGTGTCCCCCTGAGGTGCAGGGCGTGAGGGGCTGCAGGGCGGGAGGGGCTGCAGGGCGGGAGGGGCTGCAGGGCGTGAGGGGCTGCAGGGCTGGGCATCCAGGAGACACAGGTCAGCACCACAGGCCCACGACGCGGTGGGGAGGCCTCTGTCCTCCTCACCTGGTGGTGGCCGTCCTGTCGAGGACACGTCCAGGGTACACGTGTGCTGGAGCGTGGGAGGTACCACCTGTGATTTGCAGCAGTGAGGGGCCGGGGCTGCCGTTCAGGTGTAGAGAGCCTGCCCAGCGGGCATGAGGCCCAGGGCTCGATTTCCAGCACCCCTCCAGGAAAGGAAAGGGCTTCTAGGTGTGAGGGAGGCCACGTGGTGGGGGTGGGCTCCAGCGGGCCAGCTGTCGTCTTGGACTCCGTGTCAGCGGTCACCAGAACCAAGAGGCTGCCTGCACCCACCTGCTCAGCTCCACCCCAAGGCCTGTGTTCAAGCCTGTGACCACAGGAGCCAGGGGTCACTAAAACACACTGTCACGAGGCCCCGGAGCCACAGGAGAACAAAGTCACAGGATCCCCAGGCCCTGGGGGCACTTCAGCCTGCTCCCAAGCGGGTGCTGAAACGGGTGTGGCTCTGTAGACGGGTCTGGGAGCAGAGGAGTCCCCTGGGGTGCGTGTGGCCTCGCCTGACTGACAGACACAAACATAAGGCCTGAGCAGTTTCTTGTCAACGCCTGCATTTCAAAACCCTGGGTCTAACTAAGCCAACTAAGCTACCGTAACAGAACCAGGACTTTTCAGTGGGACAGGCCAATAAAGCGACTGTGTGACTGTCACCAGACAGACTCCGTCCTTGCCATATTTCTGGGCTCCCCATAAGAGCCTTCTCCTCCCTTCCCCTCAGTGGAGCCCCAGAACCTCCCCTGGTTTGGAGATGCTGCTTGTTCAAATAAACTCTTTAAATTTTTATTTCAGTTTATCTTTAAATAGCCCCATGCCTCTGATGTAAATGTGCATCAGGATAAAAAGACGATATTCTGCTTCATGGTTAAATCGACTCTAACTGTACAACAATTTAAAAACATGAGACATTTAGGGCATATTAATCCCAAAGCACATTTATTAAAATTTAAGCTATTTGCGTAAACTAATACTGGAAATGGGGCACGCAGTGCTACTCCTCCAGCCTGAGTGTGTAAGGACACGGAGGCACACGCCACAGAGCTGAATGAGCTGGTGTCCCCTCCGACTTATCCCAGATGATGTCTAGTGGCTCTGTCGCGGGACTGTGTTTTCCTGGTTGCCTGAGCGGAGGACTATTGCCAGAGAGAGGGTCCTCTTAGCCTTTCAGCAACCATGAAGCGGCACAGGCCGTGACACTGGGCCCCTTTTCCTGCAGACAGATGGCCGTGACATCCACAGATGTCCACGTTTCAGAAACAACAAGGAACGAAACACTCAAAACCCAAGCTCAAGTTTGCTCTGTGCTTTGGGAAGGTTGGCCACGCTGGCTCTCAGACCAGGCTCCGGGTGCCGATTCCCTGTCTGCTTAACAGACTCGGCAAAAGCCGCGTAGAGAGAGCATCCAAAGGGCGGAGGGGCAGGGACGCGGGCTCAGCCTCACCAGCCGGGGAGAGAGGCGCTAACCCAGCACTAACCCAGCAGGTACCTGCTGCAGAGGAGGTGAGGCATCCCCCAAGCTCCTGCCTGTCTAGATTTCAGAGACGGACCGACGGACTGAGAGCACGTGACCTGTCAGTGGATTAATGACTACTAGGGTGGCTCCGTAGGCAGGCGGGGCTGGGGGCGGTGGGTCCCTGGGGAAGTGGCTTTGGGGTCCATGGTTTGCCCGTGGTGAGCAGAGCGCTCTCTGCTTCCTGACCCGTCTAGAGCCGCGCAGCTCTCCTCCGCCCCACGCCCTTCTGCCGTGATGTGCCACCTCACCTTGGGCCACACTGTGGGCCACAGCATTGGGGTCAACCTTCCCAGGGCTGACCTCTGAAACACGAGCCAAAGCCACCTCGCCTCCTGTAGGCAGCGCCTGTCAGCGGGTTGGTCACAGGGAGGAAAGGCTGGTGGCGAGGAGAAGGGCGCAGCTTAAAGTTCTATTTGCATCAAGCTCAAACCCAGGGGAGACGCACCCACGCTACCAGGTTGGGAAGTGGCCGCCTTCCAAGAGAAAGCAGACAGGGAAGGATGCTGGGCCCACCCGACCCTCCTCTGGCACCTGGCTGAGAGCCACGTGGGCACACTGTCTTCATGACCAATGGGCAGTGTGTACACGCAGGTCGTATCTGAACAAGGTGCCCAGCGTGCTGTGATGCCCTGACTCTACGACCCTGTACGGTGGCCACTGTTCTTATTGTCACTGCATGAAGGGGGGACGCCGAGGCACGCAGCAGTCACACAACACGCCTGAGGCCCCACCACAGAAAGAGGGACAGCAGGACTAACAGGCCATCGGTCGCACAGCCCACGAGGGACGCCCCCCTCAGCCAGGCAGCACCCTTCTCGGCAGGTGCGTGAGGGGCAGAGCGGCTCCATGCTGGACCCGCACCAGGGCTGTGGTCACAGTGGGCACGCACCCGCGTCAGGCCACTCCCTCGCCACTGTGTCTCAGAACAAGGCCCCGAGGCAGCCATTACTCAGCCTCGGCCGCGGATGGGGGTCCGTGCGAGACGGGCCACCCGTGCTCTGCCCTTGGTCTCCACAGTGGTGCTCACAGCCCCCACGCGCCCTGTGCTCATCCTGACACCCCTGGAAACAGAAGCCAACCGCGCTCAAAACCCCACTTGTGATTCCATTCCACACCCTCGTCCCTGCCTGGGAGTCCAGGAGTGCAGGAGCTTAGGGCTCTGGAGATGGAAAGGGGGACGAGACTGGGTCAACCCTGCCACCAGCTCTCTCCAGCCCAGCTTGAAGACAAGCGACCGTGGCGTGTTCACGATGCTCAGGACGCTGCCTTGGTGTGGATGGTGAGGCAGACGGACCCATTTCACATGCTACAAACCAACCAGCCGGTGCCGGTGAAGATGCTGTGTCGGGTCCAGGAGAAAACCCACCAGCGAGGGAAAGGCAGCAGCTCCGTGATGACACCATCAGTGGAAACGTGTCCAATATGTTTCTGGAATGATCTGTGCTCGACTTGATCCATAGGATCATGTTTACATGTGACCACGAGTAGCTGTTAGTATCAGTTCATCTAAGTTTACCCCCAACGGGCCTTCTGTGCTGCTGAGTTTCAGGATATGCACCTGACGAAGCAGGATATGTACCTACTGGGGGATCGATACTGCAGAGACAATTAGCTCTGGCTCCTGGGAACCTCTGCTTCTGGGCAGGTGCACAGGGTTCCACCTGATGTCATTGCTGCCAGAGCTCCTTCAGCCTCCCTGCAGAATCAACTCCTCTGTGCTGTTTCCAACTCCTCCGAATCGCGGAAACGACGCCAGGATTAAAATACCCACCGCAGCGCCATGCTTTTTAACGGGCTCTGGGATTTCAGGACTTGGAAAGTGCACCAGGAGAAGAGCTATGCATCCATTTTCCTGATTTAGCACAAGGAGAGCGAGCTCGCCCCCACGTACCTTTACCCACCCGAGCCGACAGGCAGCCCGCCAAGGGTCTAAGTGCTCGGGAATGTTCCACAAGGTAAAGTCGGCACTCCTGAAGAGTCGTTTCCACAACAGCAACGGCAAAACCGCTCGGCAGCCAACTTTTTGTCCCTCTCCGCCCTGTATTTTTACAAAATTAAGATTCCAGATCGGCCGCCCAGAAGAGATATTTCAAAGAAAACCCTCTGCCTGTCCTGGCAGACTTAGTCCCCGAGGGCGCTGTATCCTCAGCACTGAGGTTCAGTGGACGCTGAACGTCCAGTATTTATTACAGCCATCCGTCCTCTGGGCCCTGTGGCTCCAGCAGCAGAAGGAGCTGTGTGTCAGGTCCACGGTTCCTACAGATTTAAACTGGTTTGGGAATCTCTGGGAGAAAATGATTCTTCCCTCAAAGATAAGCAGGAAGAAGGATCAGGGGGCGGCTGGTCATGTCCCCCTGGCCCACGGGTAGTGGTAGCTCAACAGAAAGGTCTTCTTGGCCAACACCCTGCTCAAGGTGGGCGACCTTGGACGGCAATGGAGAAGGGAAGGGAGCAACTCACAGTACCTTACCCCCGATTCTGTCACTTGGAAGAGGAGGAAACAGGGGTGAGCCATATCCACACAGCAAGCACTGCCAAGATATCACAAGGAAACACGCCGCACGGGAACCCCAACGGGCTGCTCACGGGTGGGAATCGTCCGCCTTGACTTCAGGCTGCATTTCCTATAAAAGCCTGACTCTGGTATTGTCTGTGTTCATGATTTTCTGGGTATAGATCAGACGGTTAAGTAGCAATTTGTTAGACACCCTAACAATATTGAGACA
Source organism: Urocitellus parryii (assembly GCF_045843805.1). NCBI lineage: Eukaryota > Metazoa > Chordata > Mammalia > Rodentia > Sciuridae > Urocitellus > Urocitellus parryii. Next base: position 306,135 of record NC_135546.1, read on the forward strand.
ACGACTCAGATTTCATGTCCAATGGCGGTGGCATATATTGACCTCACTGTTCCGTTAAGAGGATTAAATGGACACCACATACGGGACACTCAAAAAATTGTCTTTGTATGTACTGAGCACCCTCCTTCACCCTGCCGAGTGGCTGGAGAGAAGCAAACTGGTACTGAACACAGTTGCTAGGACAACTGGACATCTGTGAAGGCGTCCGGTCACCTACCACGGGTCAGCTGCTGCAAAGTTTGGAGGTCAGAAGAGGCAGCTCCGGACCAGGAAACCGCCTGTGGCCAGGCTGGGCTTAGTGCCTGTGCTACAAACTGTGAGGTCAGAGACGGGAACCAACCTGCACCCAGCAGGCGAGGCCATCAGGCCCTTCAGGTACCCAGGGGGACACTTGCCCCGCAGTGGTACAGCTTCCCAGTGCTCTGGTGGCACCTTCAGGGAAGGAGCATGTGGCTGGACCCTTCCCAGCCAGGTGAGCACAGGACAAGTGGCTGTAGTGTGAGTCACCTCTCGGGGCTCAGGCCAGCAGCGTTTGTTCCACTGTGTGACTTGCTGCATCTTATTTATGGCCGTCCGCCTCCCCAGCCTTGGTGAGTACAGCCTCCAAAATGAGATCCTGGGGGCTGCGTGCAAGCCTCTCGCCCACGAGGAGAGTTAAATCGATGTGTGTGACAGTGGCAGAGGCGGGCCTCCCGCCTGCCACAAAACCCACGTGTGGATGGCTCAGCAGTTGGAAGCAGGCGGCTCTGCTGGGTGAGCCAGTGGAGCATGTGCAGTCGCCCCAGAGACGGGCATTACCTTGGGGTCCGACGTGAGCAATTTGAAGGCTTGATAGACTTGAGCTTCCTTCACCCCACCACCAAGATCCAGGAAGTTGGCTGGCCTCCCGCCGTTGAGGAAAATGATGTCACAGGTCGCCATGGCGAGTCCCGCGCCGTTCACTGTGAGATGCAAAGGGGACAGGAGGCACTCAGCAGTGGGCAAGGCCCAGGGCTGCACCTCCCAGTACTGCAGCCTGCCACTCCCGCCCACGCCTGCCCCGTGGGGACTCTACTCCACCCCAGACGTGCATGCACGCTCATGAGGAAGAGTCGGGAAGTGATTTCCAACTGGGAATGGGGAGCACTTGTGGAGATGCAGAAAGCAGGAAGGAAGGGGAGCCAGTGAGGAGCAAGGTCTGCAGGCCAAGTTCAGGCCAAGTGAGCGTGGACACAGTGGTGAGAGGGGGCCAGGAGCCCGAGAGGCCTGAGAGGAGCAGAGCCCCTTCCACTGTGTGCCTGGGAGGACATGCTGGTCACAGGGGGCATCCCTTGGAGGCAGCCACCGGAGCCCAAACGACAGACCCACAACAACGTTCCACCCCTGGTCCTCTGTGAATTACTGTAGAAACGCTCACCAGCGACCCACTTAATAAAACTAGATTCCAGATTCGGCAACTGCTTAGCAGTCTTTCTGAAGCAACCAAGTAAAGGGTTTTAACATTGAAATTCTTATTTCCAGAGCTACATATTACGGATCGATTGCATTTCTTAGCTTAATTATGTGGAATTGCTTTTCTCAGGTTAGAAGGAGAAAAAGGAGAAGAAGCCAGGGAGGGAGGCAGGGAGGACCTCCAAACAGCAGAAATGGTGACAGCCCCTCACTTTTGAGACCCTTGAATTCCCCTGACAAGCCTAAGACTGTGACTAATTGAATTAAGTCTTTGGGAAACTAAGATAAAACGGTTTACACCGGATCTTGGAGCAATTTATAACGTGTGAATGGGAGCCCGGTCCATTCATGCACACTTCCACAGAGGCTGCAAAGAATCTGCGTCTAGTTTGCTCTCAACACACCGCGCTCTTCCCTGCTCCAAGTGCCTACAACACAGGGAGCACATGAGATCATCAGGATCAGACGCTGTGCGTGGCCTGCCACGTTGACATTCACTGCTCCAGTGCAGAGCCAGAGCTTTGGGACCACTGAGGACAGGATGTTATTTTCTACTGTACTGAACAGCAAACCACGGGATGAGGTCTCTTCAGTTCTGAATACAGTGATGCTGTTGGTTTAATGCACCACAAATCTTTTTTATTTTAATTCCATTAAGATACAGACCTCAGTTTCCAGAGCACTGAATCGTCTCTACTAGAGACAGGAACTTGTGCAATTAAGTTGGGAGTCTATACATCTCTGCGCTGTGGCCTTGTGCAGAATAACAGGATTCTTTATGCCTTTACCGACCCGTCCTTACCTCTGCTGAATGAGCCACTTACACACAGGGGCAACGAGGAGGAATTGGTGGTTCTATTAACAGGCTGACAAAGTGAATAAGTGTTTTCTCATTCAGCTACCACAGAATCAGGGAGGGTCTGCTTCCTCCTTTGAAACAGCAATTTTGGTTTGAACCCAAATCTCCTTAATAGCCCCACACACTGGCACAGAGTCCTGGGGCAAGGGGTGTTTCACCAGTTCACCAGGCGAAGTGATTCTCCACCAGGGAGGTTTGGACACCAGCTCAGGGTTGTGCCTTTCACCGTGGGATCTGTACGCAGGAACATGGCTGACCACAGCACCGTGGCCGCCCCTCCAGCTCAGAAGCAGCCCACACCTCAGGAGGCCCAGGGTGGAGAAGCCCTCCTCTAGACCAGTGGGGGCTGACCAGAGAGAGCGTTCTGGATCTCTCTCATGACGAGCGAGTGCTCCACCTGGCTGTGCCCACGGCCCTCCGAGTGGACGCTGAGAGCTGACTCTGAGGGTTTCCTAAGACCCCTGCCTGCACCTGCTCCTGGCAACCAACACCTGGGAACCCTGGGGCTGCTCGATTCTAGAAGAATCCAGCAACACCCCGATGGCCCCGGGGACTCTCACCGAAGCAGGCGATGTTCCCGTCCAGCCCGATGTACTTGAGGTCGTACCGGGCAGCTTCGTTCTCGATGGGCTCGTTCTCCGACTTGTCGTCCAGGGCAAATATGTCCTTCTGGCGGAACTCGGCGTTGTCGTCAAAGTTTATCTTGGCATCAAAGCAGACAACTGAAGGAGGAGAAAAGGGGCACAGCTGAGCGCCCACTGGGGCTCTGTGGGTCATCCCCTCGGGCTGGCAGAGACGTGACCTTCAGTCACAGACAGGAAACTCTGGGGCCAGGGACAACAGGGGCACCGTCCTGTTCTCAGGGGCTTGAGTTCCAGAAGGTGGGTTCAACCCACAGGTCCCTGTCACTACAACACCCACGGGAGCTGCCGCCGCCCCTGACAGGCCACGGGTGACAGGCCACGGGTGACAGGCCACGGGCCTGCTCGGCCCACACAGCTGGGCTCACTCTGTCTGTGGGGCTTCTCGTCCTTAGCAAGTGACAGCTGAGTATCCCTTTTGATTCCAGAGGGGGAAAAGGAGAGAAGCCAAGTAACTATCCTGTCCTCCCTGGTCCTTTTGCCTCGCAAAGTGCAATTTTCATCCGTATCTTCCTTTACTGGAAAGTACACTGGGGCGGAATACAGGATTTTTCATCTGACTGGTGCCTCTCAAGTCTCTCTGTATTAAAATTTTTGAATAAATATGTGATGTCTTTGTTCACGGTGCGTAGAGCATGACGTGTTGGTACACACACATCATGTGAAATGACGGCTAGAGGTGGACAAAGGAACACACTTTCCTGATTAGCTTTCCTTTTTCTGTGAGAGCACTTGAAAGCCACTCTTCAGCAGTCTCCAACACATACCACTAGCCCTAACCTTGACGAGCGTCACCCACTTCCTCTCTGGGGCTCAGTTTCCTTATGTGAAAGAATGGGAGCCAGGACCCTCGCCCCGACTCACAGCTCCCAGGTCTGCTAAGAGCAGGGCCACCCTGACTCCCGTGCTCGACCTACACAACAAGACAGTCTGTCCCCAGGCCAGGCCAGACAGCCACAGCTTGCTCACACCTTCTGCTGCACCTTGGTGCCGGCAGCTCGGGACACAGCAGAACTCACTTCCCCACGGGGACGGGTCCCAAGCACGGTCCTGGATCCACAGAGACTTCTGCATGGAGGTGCAGGCCTGGGGCAGCGGGTGGGGCGTGCACCCGACACCTTAGCCACCTTCCCTGGGAACAGAGGTGTAGTGAGATCCTGCCACCTGAACCCTTCTACTTAGCTCTGACCCTGACGGGCAGGCAGATCTGAGCGAGGAAGCACAGTGTCCCTGCCCTGGCACGGCTGAGGGCACCGACCCTGGAAGGGGAAACAGTCACCTGGACCGTCCCACTGAAACACAGAGGCTGCCGCGGCAGAGTCTACTGGCCTCCGGGGAAAGCACCCTGCATTCGGGGATCCCGGGGTCAGACCCCAGGGAGGGGGCGTCCCAGGGCTCTTCCTACCAGGAATCCACACACTGTGGTGCAGATCCATGCAGAACTACGTGCTGACCTCTATGAACACCTGACAAACCAAACCTGGACCACGACCCCCTGAGGTGAGCACTGACGGTCAGGAGAGCACCCCATGGAAGCTGGCGTCCACCTGAGTCCCTCATCTTGCCACAGACTGCCCACCACCCCGCCCACACTGGGCACTTGCAGGGAATGAGTAATTACCTTCCAGAACACTGAAATCATCATGACAGAATCCTATAATTACCCAAGGAACTGACCAAATTCTCCACTTGCTACAATGGCACTTTCTCAGCAGTTAATGACCGGTAGAATAATCAATAGAAAAGCAACCTCATTCTTGGCTTTCCACGGGGTTTATAAATACACTCTAATTAATTTATTAGTAATTTCAGCCCCTCCATTACTCACTGGCAAGACGACTTGTAACTGACACACTCAAAACGAATGGGCAAAGGCTATCAAATTGACTTTCCAAGTGAAGAGTTTCGAATAAAAGAATTCTTGGTCAAGATCAATAAGCCAGTAAATCAAAACAGTTCCCAGCTAATCTCTGTCCCTTACAAAGACGACAGCTGCGGCCAGCTCGGGAGAGAGGATAATTAATGGATATGCATGCAAAGCTCGGAAGGCAGGCTGCTCACACGGCCCACGAAGCCAGACGGCACAGGCCACTGTCCTGCAGCGGAGGGTCAGGGGGTGCACAGCACAGAAGTGGACTCGCTCTTGGTGTTCACCGGAGGATGGCATGGCGGGCAACCACCAGGGCCTGGCCAGCTGCTGCCTCCCTGAAGAGGAAACCAAATTGTATAAAACTGGGCGGGGACCTGGGAGACGAAGGGGGATTAAAAGAAAATCAATCTTCGATTGGGGCACCTTACGGTTGGAGGTCCAGGGGCATTCTCAGCCGTGCATTTGGTACATGGGCATAGTATTTTTTTGTCTCTGATACTGTGGTTTGTAACTTAAAAAATGTAATTTGTTTTTCATCCCTAATTAATGACAGACCCTAAAACTGTGTACTTTTCCTGAAGAGTCGAAGGACTAGGGGAAGCTTCCACGCTAATATCTGGTCTGCAACCCTGTGACAGGAGCCCGAATCCCTCTGCACGGGGCTGAGGTCGGGGTTAGAGTTAGAAAGGACACAGGGCAGGAGGAGAGAGGATCTGGATCACCACGATGGGGGAGCCTGTGTAAGATCCCAGGAAGGGCTAGGAACAGCTTCCTGGTCACAGGGCACGGGGTGCTGAGATGGCCTGGAGGCTCCCCACACCCCACCACCCATGTCCTGTGTACTGATCAGGGGTCTCAGGAATCCCCGATCCATAGCAGGTGGGTCAGAGTAGAAGAGATCAGACTTGTGATTGGAATTTCAAGTACGGGGAGGAGAGTCCTGGGGAACTGAGCCCCGGCAGGTGGGACCCGAATCCACAGGCAAAAAGACACTGTAATGACCGAGCCCCGGCAGGTGGGAATCGGCTCCACAGGTACACAGACAGTGCCAGGACCACGTGGAATCTAACTCTCTTGCTGGAGCAGGACTGGTCAGTTGGGAAGCACACACTGCCCAGTTGTGCTGGCCATGGCACTGCCCTATCGACAGTCCTATGGGGAAACAGTGTGTGTGGTTTTGCTATCAAACCTATAGGACTTTCCTGCCCACTGCACAGTGTGCAGTGCTGCACTCCCCACAGGCCTCTCCTGACCACATCAACACCAGGTGAGAATCAGCGCTGGCGCTGCCCAGCCAGCCAGCCTGGGCAGGAGACTCCCTGTAGCTGGTGAGTGCCACTACACAAGGGACACAGTGTCTCCTGCAGTGGTGCTGGTGGCAGCCGTGGCCATTGGCAAAGCCCCCCTGCTCACTATGAGCAGGTGTGCAAGGCTCAGGGTGCTGCCACCTGTGGGCCACGGACGCGGGGCCTGCTTCAGCTGGGGCTCGTCCTCTTGACGGTACATCTGCAGCACTCTCCCCTGTCCCTCCCAGCAGAGATGACCCAGGGACCTTCCCCTCCCCCAGTAATGCTAGGCTTGTGTTTGGGGTAAACAGAAATGAGTTTCTGCTGGTGTTTTCACACGGGGAGCCTTTTTCTGAATACAGTCGTCTCAAAGGAAGGATTTTAACAGCTGGCAAGTTCAGCATGCTGACGGAGAAGAGGTTTGACTGAGAATCAGGGTAAAATAGGGGCCTGCCAGGACCCCAAGTCCCATCATAGCTTTGCTCAAGGCCAAGGTGGTCAAAATTTGGTAGGAGAAAAAGATCCGAGGGTCTGAGTGGCGGGTGGCAGGCACGTCCCTCAGACTTACGGAAGCCTGTTTCTGTAGACGGTTTTATGGAGAAGAGGCCACACGCCTCCTCCCACGTGCCTGAGGTCTGTCTCCCCGACAGCAGCAGAGTGTGGTAGGACAGAAGGGAATCTTTGCATTTTAAGAGCTGACAGGCAGGTGAGGCAGGCGGTGGTTCTGCACCACACACAGCAGCTCTGCTCACTGACACTTAGCTACGGAGGCTGAGAACAGGCAGCTGCAGCAAGATGGCCACAGCAGCAGAAGCAGAAACAAAGTAGCAGGGACAGCACATCCCCCTGAAGACGAGTGCAGTGAAAGTCCCTAAGCTGTACGAGTTCAAGGTCCCCAGGCTGCTGACCAGCTTGTACCCACATAAGTATGCACCCTCCTGTAGAATTGCACCAACTCCGAAACTTGCTGATGTCCAACAGTAAAAGCTCTTGAGGCTCAGGCTTTGGGAATCATCCCTCTGGGCTGCAGTGCCACTAATAGAGGGTTGCTTCCAGATCTCAGCGTCCTGACCCTCCCTTCCCACTACAGAGAACTGCAGGACACCCTTTCAGAAGTGGCTGACTGCGGCCACATAGCAACCATGCTCATGAGTGTGTCCCGCCTTCACCGACTGACTGACTGACAGAATTCCCCAGTGCTGTGTTTGTTGTAGGGAAGGCGATACTGGGCCAAACAGTGCTTTTCCTGCGAGACAATGAAAACGCAAAGCGGAACAAAGGAGCCCTAGAGCAGCAGGATCCCTGAACCCCGAGCAGCTGGGACACGCCATTTCCAAAGGCACTTCCAGAAGTGGCGGGCAAGAGCGGGCGGGTGCCAGTGTCGACGGCAGAGCAAGGACCTCGACTTGCTCCTCAACCTTGGCTTCTCTTTAGGAAAGCAGCGCACGACCGCAGTAAATGTAGAGTGTGGAGGGGCCGAACTCAGTTCAGACATGACGATTTTCAACGCCACGTTAATGAAGCCTCCATTCTACATAAAAATTCACATTGAACAAAGGCTATTCTGTATACAAATGATAGAAAAAAAACCACCTATTAATATTCATAAAACAATTTTCACCATCAAAAGCACATTGTTACATGCTTGATAGATTATACAAATGAATTTTCCTTCCGAACAAATATCAAAGGAAGCCGTGGTCCTTGTATTCCTAAGGTGTTCTGTTTGGTGGCGTGAGGTTTGGCGAGCTGCTAATTCAGCTCCCTCGACGGAGAACGTAACTGGCAGCTGGAACCCTCTGACCCTGAATTTTAACAGAAGAAAGTGCCATGGAGTTAAACAAAAGAAAAACACATTTCTGAGGGGAGACGTGCACATAAAAGGAACGTAAAAACAGCAGGAAGTGAGACTGTCATAATTAGTTTGAGGAATAATCTGTCTCCGTGCAATGTGCTGCGTTTGATTTGTGATAAATAACCATAATGTGCTACTGAAACACGACGTGCTGAGATGGCCTTAAAATGCTGACACTTTAGAATCAGTTCCACTTTCTGTTAACTATCCACGTTCCAAGAGTTGAACACTTTCCAGAACTTTACTTGAAGTTGCTGCAAAAAGAAAAAAAAACTAGAGAGGGGGCGAGACGGGGCTGGGGAGGCAGAAAGCAGAAAACGTTCTTGAAAATAGTCTGTGTATAAAGAGAAACAGAGAAACGCCCACCAATACCGTGGGCGCTCGCTCACACCGCGACGGGCAGCTATTTAGGGAAGCGGCCTGAGGAAGGAGGGAAGTGGGTGCCAGCCAACTGCAGATCCCTGGGCCTGATTCTCAAGGAATCCTGGCCCCTGAGCCACTGCGGCCGTGGGTCGGGCTGCTTTGGCTCAATGAACGGATCCAGGTTGCCCCAGGAAGGCGCCTCACGGCAAGAATCCGCAGAGGGGGGCTGCGGGTGTGGGCTAGGGCCATGCCCCGTTGTTGGGGGACCACGGGGCACAGCAGGGGACTCAGCAGCCTCCCTGGCCTCTGCTTGCTAGGAGCCAACAGCACCGCACCCAGCTGGGGCCACTGGAGCCATCCCCAGACCTGGCCCCATGTTCCTTGGGGTGACATGGCCACCCCAATCATCACGCTTGACAGACACAGGCAGACCTGGGAAGGTGGGGAAAACCAAACAGAATCTAAAACCCCACCGAGGCCGTGAAATCAGAGAGAAAGAACGGACAGGTCGGAAGACCAACAGGTATGAGAACTCTGGCTGTTAATCAATCTGTTTTTGCAGCTGGACAAGCAAGAGTGGCCAGCCTGCCGTTGATCGCCACCTCACACAGCTCACTTTTACTTCAGGAAAGGCTGGCTCGCCCTGGCTAGTGGACGTCTCTGGGCCCCACTTCCTGTGCCACACGCTGCCTGCCAGGCAGCTGGACCAGCCGTGCCCATGTGACTCCAGCAGGGTTCCCACAGGGGACTCCCATGGAGGCTGCCCACTGCAGAGAGCCAGGCGAGGGAGAACAAGGCAGAGGCCAGCAGGGTGCTCCTGGCCCATGCCTGCCCATGCCTTAGGCTCCTAACTCATGTAGGAAGAGTCCCCTGGTGCATCTAACAGAAGCTAAGCCAAGGCCGGAGGCCTCTGTCCCCAGCAACCACTGACATCCCAGCCAGGATGTCCTGGACTAGGTTAAAATTAGTGGAGTCGCATCATAGTCCTGCACCTGGGTCACTAATGACACTGGGAAACAGTTCTCAGAGGGCGGCTCTTCCTCCATCTGCAACGTCCCCAGGTTGCCTGGGCAGCCTCGACGTCCAGGCCTCAGTCTTTGTTCTGCTGGCAGCAGGCACAGACACTGCAGCAAACTGAATTTCAAGGTTCCTCAGGGAGCGAAGGAGGTGGAGAAATTCCACACGGAGTGCTGGTGGGATGAAGAGCTTCACAGGAAGACGCCTGGTGTGAGCCGGGCTCCCTGAGTCTCCAAATGACCCGGCCCCTTATGAAATCAGGCTCCAAGGTGGACGCCCCAGTGTGAAACGTCGGCTGTCACTGATCTGAATGGAAATGACTTAAAAGTTCAGATGATGCATCTTAAGATCACCCATGTCGCCAAGGCGCACACAACTGCTTCGATGCCCTGATGAAGGACTGCTCCGGCTCTGGACGGGATGAAGATCAATCTGTGCCTTTGGTCATTAATCACCATTTCCTAATTGGGTTTAATTTGACGACTGCTCATTAGAGTTACAAACCAACACACTCATTTAATTGTGATTACAATTCAATAGCTGAACTTTTATGGTACAATGAACAAATTAATAGCCAAAGATAATTCTGCTCTTAAAAATATCACGTGAAGCTTCTGTTTTAATGAACTGTGTATATAGAACGTGTTTGGTGCTGATTCTTTCAAAAAAAAAAACCTCAAGAACTTTCTTAATAATTCGAGGGAAAACTTCAGACTTCGTGATGTGGAGCTTGTAAACGCCCTCTGAGAAACGGCGCCCACCCGGTTCCTGCTGCCAAGTGGACCACGCCTGCCTTCACCCACGCCTGGCTTCACCCACGCCTGCCTTCACCCACGCCTGGCTAACAATCCTTTCCTGTTTTTTTTTTTTCCTGATAGAACCAACAGGCTGCTTGGGCACACTACCTTGAAAAGCAGCCCGAGACCCTTGAGGAGTCCCATGCTCCCACGTCCCTTGACTTCACCTTGGGCACGTGCTCAGGAGCTCTGTATTCCCAAACTGGAGACTGACTACTACATATCATCTTAAAAGCTCCCTAAACGGGAACTCCGCTTGTCCCCGTCTGAACTCCAACCCTCTCCAGGTGTTAGGGTTTGGATGTGAGAGGTGTCCCCCAAAAGCTCATGTGTGAGACCATGCAAGATTCAGAGGTGAAATGATCGGGTTACGATAGCCCTAACCTAGTCAGTGCGCCAACCTGTTGCACTAACGGCACTAACGGGGTGTAGACTGTAGGCAGGTGGGCCTGGCTGAGGAAGTGTGTCCCTAGGGTGTGCCTGTGGGATTCATATTTTGTTCCTGGTGAGCAGGGCTCTCTCTGCTTCCTGGTGCCATGTCCTGAGCTGCTGTCCTACTCCACGCCTTTCAGCCATGATGCTCTGCCTCACCTGGGCTCTGAGCAATGGAGCTCGCTGACCACCTGTGAACTGAGACCTCGGAAACTGTGAGCCAAACCAGACTTCCCTCCTCTCAGGTGTTCCTGTCGGTAGGTTGGTCACAGGCAGGCTTCCTCTTGCGTGACGTGAAGACGCACTCCGTTTCAGGGAAGTCAGGACTGGCCGACTTTGACACAGGACACCTGCCCACCTGGTTTTCACAACAATTCTGAGACAAGTATTGTTTTCACCTCCTTGTTCTAATAAGAGCATCTGAGGCTTCTGCAGGTGCGTGCCCAGGTCTACAGCCAGAACATTGTAGGTCCTGAATTTGTACCAGGCCTCTCTGGGCTACGAGGACAAATTGGAACTCTTCTGAGTCTGACCACAGAATCTCCGTTAGGGGGAAACACTGCAGACATCCCTGGGTTCACAACACGGGTCGACACACAGAGATTCACCCGCGGACAGTTCCACAGGAAGTGGCGAGTCACTACTTCCCACGCCATGCCAGATGTGGGTGACACCCGAGAGACAGGTGGGCACTGTGGTGTGCTGTCCTTTGCACCTGCCATTCCATTCCTCCCAACTACCCAACAGTCACAAGCCTCTGCTACCAAATCAGCCAGCACTGACCAGACCCTAAGTGCAGGCAGGACACAGGGCACAAGGGCAGATGTCCACCCATAAAACAGCTACTTATGCTCCTCAGTACTTGGTGGGTAGGAGAGACCTGCCCCTCAGAGGTGCCACTTCTTACCCTAAGCAGAAACCCCGAGGCAGGTAGTGTGAGGAAGCTCAGCTGCAGAGTGGCAGGGCTCCACCACAAAACACCGGGGAATCATACCCAGGCTTAGAGGAAACAGAGCTTCAGAAGTTCTGGTCTTGGAACAGCAGGTGCATTCCCTACACACAGAGCAAAGCTCCCATCCCCACTGGGGTCCCCTCACGAGACACAGCAGCAACAGGCCTGGAGATGCCTGTGTGCATGTCTGTAAGTGCAGGGTGTCTGCACGCGTCTGCACATGCGTGTGTGTGCACATGTGGATGCGTGTGTCTGTGAGTGCGTATGTATGGGTGAGTGCCAGCATGCGTGGCAGTGTCTGTGTAGGGGTACACACATGTTTCAAAGTCAAACAAGCAGCTTCCTCCAGGGCTCTCCATGTGCCTGCAAACAATGTGAGTGCTGAAGTGCTGAGCTGGGCAGGGGTGCATGTGAAACCCCGCAGACGTCCTACTGCTCCAGGGGCTGGATGCAGAGGGGCTGCCATAGCCCTGGTGAAATTTAATTTATAGTTTATATAAATAATCACCACACATTCACCTCTCGTGTTTTTTACCTTGTCCTTCGGGAGTCTCGCCAAAGGGGTTCACTTCCACCTGAGTGGCATCGATCTTCAGGAAGAGGTTGTACAGCTTCTTAATCTGGTCTGCAGCCTAAACGTGAGCAAGGGAAACAGAATTACTTCCAAAGCAGGGAAAGAAAATGTATTTTTCTCGATTAGCGAGACCTTAAAGACAGCGAATTATGTCTTCATTTTTGGTTAGGTCTTTGAAGAGAAAAATGGAAAAGCATGATTATTTTAATTTCTACTGCGTTTCATTAGAAGGAATTGCTCAACTTTCCTCCAGACATCAGAAGAGACTATTATCAGGAACACAAAACATTTTCAGTGCAATTAGAAAACACGATTAATCTTCTTGCAAATTATCACGTCCCTTTCAAACAAGGAGGACCACTGTAGACGCTGCAATCATTAACAAACAGGCTCTATTTAAGTCAGTCTGCAGTGACTGTGCGCGAGGATGACTGTTTCCTATTACACAGGAGTGAGAACACCATGCTAGTCATCCATCCACACCACACCCTGTGAGATACAATTTCTAAGTGTCTCATGGAAACTGTTGCAAGTCAGGAAGATGAAATCTTAAACAGCCGGGTCCCAACATGCCTTCCAAATCGACTGTTTGTCCTGACGCCACCCACCACAAAGGGCAGAGATGTTCCTGTTTCCCCTAATCAGCCCTGGCTTCATTTCCCCCTGAGTGTTTAAAATTCCCTCTCTCTTCCCCTTTCCTCAGCTGGTACTCACCCCCTGCCTGGTCCTGCAGCTAACATCCAGGGGGCCAGACGTGGGGGACGCGGTGGAGGAGCAGGGCTCACCCTCGACAGCCCCCACCCCACACGCAGACGGTGCCATCCTGGTCAAGGGTGGTCATCCCCCGTCCTGGGCTTCGTTGGTCCCCAGCCAGGGCGCCCCCTGGCCACTCTCTGCTCTTGGTGCCAGCCTGCATTGTTTCCTCTTGGGCTCCTGTTGGCCCTTCCACATCTTACCCCAGCATTTCAAAAGTACCTTTTGTAAAAAACTGTGGTGAACACACACAGCACACAAAGCTCACCGCTGTGGCCGCAGTTAGGTGGACGTGGGGTGCCACTGACCCCGTCAGTCACATCCACGCTGCCGGGCACCCTCTCTCCCACCGACTCCCCACACGCGGATGGAATGTGTGGTGAGGACACACTCTGTCCCCGAAGAGTCCTGGTGGAGCGTGGGGCCCCACTAGGTGGTGAGAGGGCTGGAGCTTCACCTGACGCTGGCACAGAGCTGGGCTCTGGGTGGTCACCGAGGTGGAGCCCCAGCATGGAATCCTGGTCTCGGTGACAAGAGGGAGAGACCCAGGACCACACACGCTCCCTGTCCCTTGCCACGTGACGCCAAGCAACATCTCTGGACTCTGCCAGCAAGAAGGTCCTCAGAGATGACTCCCCTGGACCTCGGGCCAGAACCATCAGCCCAAATGAGCCCCTCCTTACAGTCTTCACACCCCAGACATTTCCTCAGAGGGACACCAGTGGACTGACACACCCACCGACCAGCTCCTAGCCACCATTCCTCCTGGACCCGGGGGCCACGGCCCCGTCTCTGTGATGGGGACCCCTCTGGGCCCCCCATGTCCATGGACTCACGTGGCACACTCCTGTAGGGACTGGCTGACTTCTAAGCATGACGCCCTCAAGGTCACCTGACCTCTGCATGGGTCAGAACCTTCCACTGAAGCCTAAACCCTCCTCCATGGGGTTGCCACACGGGGTCCTTCTGCTGGTCACAGGGGCACCATTGGCTGTGGCTTCAGGGCCCCTCAAGCCTCTGTTCACCTGACAGGAAGCCTGGGCCTCAGCCACTAAGGCCACTGCTAGGATCCACAGCACAGGTTTGGGGCTGGGTGACCTGGGTTGTCACACGCCGAGAGGTGCGCTGACACACCTCCATGGTGGGGTCCTCGAGGGGGACCACAGATGGCAGTCAGCGTGAGCAGGGGTGATGACGGGGATGCGGGGCGCACAGCCAGGTGAGCCAGTTCCCCTGCTTCCTCATGTTCAAAAGTCTAGAAATAAGCTACACACCAGTGAAAGAAACCACCTGCAGGTTAAGGTGTAGTCAGTTAAGACTGTGTCCACCTTCCAAATTCCAAACCACCACATGCAGAAGAGTGCATCTTCCCTGCGCGACCAATGCACACGACATGAAGGCTGATGGCTGAGCAATTTAAAATTTAAATCCCTAAAACCAAATATATTCAAAGGAAAACCTCACCAAGTCTGGCAGCAGCGTATCTTTCTGAGACAGGGGTTCGCTGCAGGGGTGGTGAGGGGGTGCGGGGCACCCTCTGGGACAGGGGTCCACTGCAGGGTGGTGAGGGGGTGCGGGGCACCCTCTGGGACAGGTGACCACTGCAGGGTGGTGAGGGGGTGCGGGGCACCCTCTGGGACAGGGGTCCACTGCAGGGTGGTGACGACACGCTTGAGAAACTGCTCTGTGTCTACTCACATCCAGCTTGCCGTGGTTTTAGCTTTGTCAACAAGTTTTTGCCAAAATGAATTTTCGGCAGGAACAGATATCTAGCAGATTTACAAGGCAAGACATCATCTTTATTTTTGTTATTATCAATAAACCACAGTTCGGAGGCAAGAGGCATGAATCATGGGAAAACAGAGGTAGAGTCATCAGACAGTCATTTTATATCATTCGTTCGTGCAGGAGGGGTCTGCAGATGCCGAAGCAACGCCCCAGACGAGAACTGAGTGACCTTCAAGGTCACACTGGATCTGTGGGCTCCTCATCACTTTTCCTGAGGCAGGACTGGTGACCGATGGCCACTAGGGGCTCTGTGATCTCAACTCTGGCCATCGGTGCACCTGCCTCCCTGACACGGCCCAGTGACCTGCTGGCTGGAGGAAGCAGGCGGAACTCGGATACCCAGACCCACCTGCGGCTCTGCACAGGGCCTCCCCGGGCACCTGCACCTGTGTCCTTCCTGCTGCACAAACACTCTGGGTGTCCCTGGACGCACAAACCCAGCAGCTCCCAACTGAGGTCAGCCTCCACCCTCCCTCCTCCCGTCCCCGGGCCTTCTGCCAGCATCTGACTCCTCCCGGTCTGTTCCCAGGGCTTAGAGAGCACACCCCAGTGTTCGCACCAGCAGCTGAGAAAGCAGGAGCCTGGGCCTTTCGAGGCAGCGGCAATGGCAATCGGGCTTCCTCTCCCCGACGGATCCCCACACAGAGCTGGTGAAGGGGCGACCCCGTGTCCTGTGAGGCCCTGCCTGACCAGCGCAGGCTGGCGTGTTTCGGGAACGTGAGACCGCATCGCTGAGGCCCGCGGACGAGCTTCCTCTCTTGAGAGCCGGGCAGGGCGACCAGGCTGTGCTTCCTGCTGGGCTGCCTTCTGCAGGCTCCCCACTGCTCAGCCCCAGCTCTGGACACAGGTCAGCAGGGCTTGCCCACCCCAGATTCATGCCTAAGGCCCCTCCCGCTGACCACCTTGGAGTTCTCCAGAGGGACAGGCCTGGACGCCTAGCCCTGGCTGTGCCCACACACGGCAGTCCTCCTGGGGCAGCTAACACGGTGCCCAGCACTCTGTGGGCTGCAGGTCACCCAGCAGTGAGCCAGATGGTCAGAGCCCCTGCTGTGGGCAAGGGCTGGCTCTGGCAATGGGGACTCCCCATGGGCAGGCCAAACGCGGACGGGCAGGTGAGGCCAAGGAGGCAGACAGCCCTGGTGCCTGCCACCAAGGGCACCATCAAAGGGGCTATGAGGCAGAGGTGTGGTCAGCGACCAGCTACATAGGAGCCCTGAGTGCCCAGCGGGTGGCAGAAGCCTGGAAGCCTCATCCCAAGAGAGTGGCCACAACTGCAGCACACACCCGGAACTTTCCAGGGTCTCCCTCCAGCAGGCGCTTCCTGGCATCCTCGGCAGGGTCAGGAGTGGCCATCAGCTCACCGGCTCTGACTCCTGTTCCTTCTCTCCTCCCCAGGGTCACTCCCAGGCGATCCTGGGCCCTTCTGCCATCTTGGTGCTTGTGCTTTCCCAGGGCGTCCACTTGTGTTTTCAGGAAGCGCCACCTTCCTTCATTAAACCCACGTGTCTGTTAGGGTCTCCTTCCACTCTGTCACTCCTGCCATTCAAACCCCATGCCTCCTTCGAGGAGTGTGAGCTCGGCTAGACTTTGCTGTCCTGGGGCCTGGACAAGTCCTCCTTGGAGGGACAACGGCACTGCAATGACATGGCGCCAGGCCATGGAGCACAGAGGACCTAGTATTAGGGTGGCCTCTGAGTGACAGTGGAGGGAGAGGTCCCCCATCTCTTATGTCTTGATGGGACAGAGCAGCTGGTCCACCTCACGCCACGTCAGGCTTCATGGGCTGGACCAGAGGCAGGGCGCCGGGGGTGGCTCACGCAGACTCCAGCCCTCATCGATCTGGGGACAAGTGCTGTCTTTGAGGCCAGCAGACATTGTGACTGTGCCTACTTTAGTGGCTTGCGGGTAGGTAACTGCTACTGTAGCAGGATGCATCCTAACGTCACAGCAGGTTTTCAGCTGATCCTCCTAAAACAGCCCTCCTGCTACCAATATCCACCCCACGTGCTGCCGAGCTTCAGCAGGACGGCAGGTGTTGGGGCAGCGGGTGCTATTAACAACGACCACCACTGACCGGCATCTGTAGGAGCAGGGACGGAGCCCCAGCCTTGCACTGGGGGCGGGCACTCCACCACGGAGCTCCACCCTGCCCGGGGACGGACTTTACGGAGGACTATGATGAGTACCCTCTCCCACCACGCTGGACCCCAAAACCCCAGGCGGCAGCCACCACCCCGTGGCACAGATGGAATGGGACAGGCCGGACTGGACGCCGTGCAGGTGGCAGGACCAGCAGCTGAGGTGTGTGCCCACGTGTGGCATGCCACGCACACCCACAGATTCACACAGGTACTGGCACACATCCTCCTGGGAGACACCAGGACATCCTCCTCCTGGGAGTCACAACATCAGGCAGGGAAGGAGGTCCCGAGGGCCCCCTGAGCAGGTCGCACACATCACCCTCCCGTGGCTCACCTACCTGGTTCCTCAGGGGCCCCACGAAGCCCAGGTTCTCGGCCATCCGCTGGGCTTGGCTGTCCTTTATCCCTTCAAAAATGTCAATTTGCTCCTAGTCAAAATAAATCAAATGAACAAATTCAGACAGTCAAGTGAGAAGATTTACAACCCCCCCAAAAAAGAAAGCGCTTAGTATTTATTTGCAAATGAGTAATTAGAGAGGGCTCCTTCCCAGAGCTCCCGGCTCAGGGCTGCAGCTGCCTATAGGGTGTGTTTTAATTAGCAGGCCGTCTGAGGAACAGCCCTTCCAAAAACTATATCATCCTTCCAGGCCGCCTGCCGACAGCATGGGCCAACGCCAGTTTTCGCTTCTAATTACTACACAGATGGCACTGATGAATATTGAGTCAGTTAATTTTTATGACATCTTTTGGAAGGCTTCCAAAGCAGGGCTTTCCTGCCTCCCGCTGCGGTGACGGTCAGAGGTGTCCTTCGCGGGCTCAGCGTTATCTCGGAGTTAAACACTGCACCGATGATGGAAACTTTTAACGACACTTCACCCTACAAACTGCCATTCCCCCCACAAAAATAAGCACTTCCGGGGCACGCTACTTCATGTCTTCTTCCTGTAAATGGGACTGGTTCAGATCCCGTTAACTTGGGGACGGCCGGGTGTTACTGGTAAGCCTGTGGGTGAAGTCCCCAACGTCCAAGGCAGTTACCTACGTGCGCCATATTAGCAAAGTATTTTAACAACTATGACCAGAGTGTGAGTACGTTACACAGCCCCAGAGGTTCGGGAAACAAAATTCCCCTTCCCAAAGGGGAAAATCATTTTCTAAAAGAAATGATGAACATTCTGCTACAGGTTTTTCATGTGGTCTTGACCCCGAGAACCCACATTAAAAGTGGGTTTATGGGTCTACATTTTCTTATGTAGCTGAGGTGGGCTGAGAGGCAGCGCAGGGCCCTCACCCCACACAACGCTCACAGTCTCATGGGGTAGAAGTTACCCCATTTATTTCGCCGATTTAAAAAGTGAGGCTTAGAGGTGGTGAAAAGCTCGCTCACTCTGAAGATCTGGCTGCAGATCTCTTGACTGAAATTAATCTCAAGGCCAATAAAAGGGACAAGGTTCCAAGCACGGGAAGGAGAAGACCGCACTGGAGTTTGGAAGGATCTGCTTGACTCACAGCTATCCAGGTCAGGCCGGTGTCCGGGGAGAGAGTGTGTGCCGGCAGGGCCACCCGGGGCAGAGCTGACCCAGGAGGTGGACGTCTGTCAGTGTCTATCATAACAGTCCATGAACAGGCATGGCCAGGCCATGAAGCATACCTTAAAAATCAGCTCTGGATTGGAAGCCGCCACCTCTTCAATGTCAACGCCCCCCTGGGGGCTGCCCACCAGCACGGGGCCGTTGCAGGACCGGTCCATCAGAATTGCCAGGTAGGTTTCCCTCGAAATGTCCAGGGCTTCGGCAACCATCACCTGCACACAGGCGGGAAAGTCAGATGCATGCAGCTTCGAGCAGCTTCCGCCTGGACCTGGACACTCTGCTGCCCAGGTCAAGCTGGCCGCTCTCGGGCGCCCCCTGCCGTCCCCTTACTGATCTGCCAACTTGTTCAGGGGACAGGTTTTTGGTCTGCGTCAAGGAACTCCCCACTTTAATCTCCCTTTCTCGCTTTCCCTGAGCATCCTGCCACTAAGAAGAACCCGGGGAAGCAGCACTGTCTTAATCGGGTGTTAACGGTCCGTGCCTCTCCACCTGGGCTCTGCTCGGGTCTCCTGGGTGGAAAGCCAAATCTGATCACCCCAGAAAGGCTCTTTTACAACGAATCTGCTGCTCCACGCTGAGACGCTTCTGTCCCTGGGGTCACTGTGTTTTATTTCATTTTATACTTTCTTTCAATTTACACTTGATGGTTCAAAAATGGATATCAAAAGCCGATGCATGAGCCAGGCGCGGTGGCACACGGCTGTCATCCCAGCAGCTCCGGAGGCAGAGGCAGGAGGATCACAAGTTCAAAGCCAGCCTTAGCAATGGTAAGGCACTAAGAGACTCAGGGAGACCCTGTCTCTAATTAAAACACAAAATAGGGCTCAGTAGTCAGTGCCCCTGAGTTCAATCCCTGGTACCTCCAAAATAACTAAAATAAAAAAGCCAGTCTCCGCCAGTCAAACCCTCCCTCAGGGCTGGTTCTCCTGGGGGCCACTGGAAACGCAGACCCTCAGAAGCTCTCCTGAGGAGAGGCGGGACGCCGACAGCAAGGGCGTGTGGCTCTGTGCTTTCTTTGCCACGTGTAGTAGCAACCTGTGGTCCACAGAAACAATAGGAAGTTCACCTCTGTGCATCAACGTCAGGACAAGCATTTTAAGAAATCAAGACAATTATTTCTCTAAAAACTTCTCTAGGAGATTGGCGAGCCACTGGAAGACATTTCATGGTCACAAAATGCAAAAGGAGCCTGTGGGGTGTGTGGCGTGACTTCCGGTCACTTGGCACTGAGTGACCCGGGGGCTGTTCTCAGCGGCAACACCACACTGCTGTTCTTGGGGTGTCCCTTAGTGCCCCACTTCATCTTGTGGAATGCTGACAGCTGCCCCCTGCCCTCCACCAGATGTCTCCTTGGGAAGAGCAGCTGCCGTCTCACGCGGCTCTCGCTGTTGAGAAAGGGCCTTAAGAAAGCGTCCCCGGGACAAGGATGCTTTTAGCAAGAGACGATTAAAAGATTCCACACAGAGACCAGTTCTGGATGCTACGATGCCATCCCTGGGACTCAGGATGACAGAGAGCTTTAGGGATCATTTAGGGAGAGCCGAAGCCCTCTGCAAACCCTCCTCCCAGCAGAAGCCCGGGAGACCGCCCTCCTGAGTTATGAGAAGGTGGTTATGGGCACAGGCAGTCATTCTGGAGTCCCCGGATGACAACTTCCTCTCTTGGCTCTGCTCGACCAAGAAATCTGCGTTTTTCCTTTGTTTTTAATACCCTGCTCCTCCAAGCGTGCCCTGCAGAGGAGTGCCAGTGTTCTCGGGAACAGGACTGTGAAGCAAAGTTCAACGGCTGGGTCCCAAGGCCACTGCCCTGCCCGGCACACCAGGATGCAGAGCACACACCTCCGAGCCACACAGCCAAACCGCAGGGTCTCATCCCAGGGCCCCCGGAGTCTTCTCAGGAAATCCCACCCAGCCGCAGGGTGAATACACAGTGGCTCCAACCCCTGAGGCCAGCTGGGCTCCCTGGCTCCTCAGCCGCTGATGGATCAGGAAGAGGCAGTGGACTCAGCATGCAGGAAACCCCAAGGCTGGACCAGCCTGGGACCTGGGTCTCTAAGGAGTCTCTCTGCTGACTGTGGAGGAGATGCCCAGGCTTCCACTCACATAAGAGCTTCCAGAACTTGCACTAGGGACCCTCCAAACAAGTGACCCCCCATGGTTAAATACCCACCTCCCAGTTCCCTGGAACCTGCACCCCACCAGAAGGACGAGGCGGATTCTCCACTGCTGTGGAGATGGGTTCTGGGGTCCCTGAGCCTGGTGGTCGCTGCTCTAGGGTGTGAGGACAGTTCACACCAGGAAAGGACCAAAACAGCATTTGGCAATTACGTCTCAGGGGAGAACACAGGGAACTCTGACTTTGCTTTGTCTTTTTGAATGATTAGAATTTTTCACCTTGTTAATCATTTTGCCAGTGTAGGGTGTGGCGGGGGCGGGGGACTTGTCAAAAATAAATCACTCTGGGCTGGGGTTGTGGCTCCGAGGTAGTGAACTTGCAGGCATGAAGCACTGAGTTTGATCCTCAGCACCACATAAAAATAACATGAAAGCATTGTGTCCACTACAACTAAAAAATAAGTGTTTAGAAAAATAAAAAATAAACAAGACAAATCACTCTAGTAGTATACCAGCAACGACCCCACCTACCAGGATGTGCTTATCACTAGTACTTCAGGAACTGATCTACAAGCTAAGCCTGTGCCACGCCACCTCGACAGAGTGTGAATCTGCTCTGTGCACTTTTATGTGCTTTTAAAAGTCTCACAAACACTAATCTAAGAATCTCATGTGCCCACGTAAAACAACAAGTTCCTACCAATAAAAATACGCATTATGCCCTCTGCAAAGTCTGAGTGGGTGAGAGGAAATGCTCATGATCAGACTTCAAGGCCGCGGGGAGCTCTGTAGAACCAGCTGGGAGGAGGCACGGAGCACCCTCAGGGCAGCACAGTGGGATATGCCCACCCTGGCTGGCTCTTGCTCTCGACCTGCAGAAAGGCATGTTGTTGGCGGCCTATAGTCACCGTGCTGTCCCCAAGCTCAGGGTCCTCTGTGCTGGGACAGACCACCCTCGACACACTAAGAACTGCCTGGGTATCTTCTTTAGGCACGTCAAAAAGTTTCTAAAAATCTCTGAAAGTAAACACGGAACACACCCCACCAGCGTCCCCAAATACAGCACGATGCCGGGCCATCAGCCTTGACACAGAAGGGACAGCTGCTCCCCACCAAGCAGGCCCTCATCCACGGTCAGGATGGGCCTGCCACGCACAGGGCCAGGGCCGGGAGAGGCCACCGGGTTCACGTCTTCGGCAGCTGCCCTGAGCAAGCCGGGTCCTCCCCTGCTTTGCACTGGGTGCTGTGGGCAGGGGACTGGTTCCCACACCTGCCTGAGGGAGATGACCAGGGGAGGACATGGGCAGGACAGTGGGGCTGGCCCCGGCCCTGCTCCCATCCACGGTTGGCGGAGGCAGGCTGCCCTCCTGGGCTTTCTCTTCTGAGGTGTGTTCCTGCAGGCACTCAGAGCCCTGGCTGCCCCAGCAGATGCCGTGATACAACAGACCCCGGCAAGAGGGAAGCTGGAAATGGCCATGACCTCAAGGTGGACGCCTAAGGAATAAGGGGGCAGGCCCTCAGGATACCCAGGTGAGGGTGGGAGCGCATTCCTTGCCAGCCCGAGGCGTCCCTCTCTGCCCTTCCAGTGCTGAGCAGGACACCCATGTCCTGCACAGGAAAACCAGGCTCAGACTCCGAGCAACTGATGCTGCTACCGGCCCAGGGTAAAGAACAAGACCAGGTTGGAGGGGCCTCTTCCCTCCTCAGGGACACAGCAGGGTCACCGAGCTCCAGAACGCACTGCGCTCCTGCCAGAGCAGGGCTCCCCCAGCGTGTGCACCGAGGTGGGGCTCTGCCGCTGACGCATGCATCAGGAGGACCTCTTTACCTTGTTGACTTTCACACCTTCCTTGGAGGTTTGCTTTGTTGCTAGGTTGTACCCGATCATCTGTTTGGCCAGCTGACCCACAACTTTAGGGCTACGAGGGAGGAAAAGGGAGAAAATAAAATCCACGTCTGCGGAACAGCACCACACAGCAGAGTCCATTCACCCTCACGTCCACCCTGCCCAGGGTCCACTGTGCACCGGGGAGTCCACTGTGCATCCACTCACAGAATCCCTCGTCTCTCCACCCATATGCCACGGGCTTCGCATGGCACTAGAGGCGCACAGAGGGCACAAGGTAAGGGCAAACCTGAGTGAAACAGAAGCGCTTTCTGACCCCTGTCCCCTCCCACTGCATGGACAGTCCCCGTGAGCCCCAGTCTGAGACGCATAAGAGCTCATGTAAAGTTTGCACAGGTCCTCGACGGTGGGCAATTTGTGAACAGGGAAGAGGACACTGACCACAGGCAACAATGAATATGGTCTTCATACGAAAGGGGTGCGGGACAGGAACAGGGGGGAAAGCGTTCGGTGCTGGGAGGGGACGTTACCAAGCCAGGCTCGCAGGACAGCAAGCAGGACTGCCATGGAGGCAGCTGATGCAGCGGGCGCGGGCCCCTGAGGGCTCCTGAGCAGGACGGCAACTCACCTGCAGTGCCATCACGGCCAGGACTTAGCAACACCACTGTCCAGAGGAAGGTCACTTCCACCAGTTAGGGAACAAAAATCCTTTTAGGATTTTTTCTGCCATGCTAAGCAGGTGGCATATGGGTGAGAAAATCACAGATCCTGTGAGCGGATTCTGTGAGTGCAGGTGACGTGGATTCTCGGAAGGACGTCTGCAGCACTGCCAGAGCCCCCCCCCCCCAGGAATCGGCTCCTCTACCTGCTCCTGCCTGCACCCATCCCTCCTTCCCAGTGACTTCCGTAAGGGCTGGGCCAGGACAGGAAGGAGACCTCCACTTACTCCTTTGTGAGATGCACGCCTCCTTTCAAGCCACTGTTGAAGACTCCTTTTCCTCTTCCTCCCGCTAGGATTTGCGCTTTTAAAACAATTTCTTTTGCATCTGAAAAAGAAAAGTCCAGAGTTGGCAGCTAATTGTAAACTCTTCCTCCTCCTCCTCCTCCTCTTCTTTAATAAGCAGAAAGGAGAGCAGCATCGACATGTGTCTGACTTCCCCCTGGATGTGAAGCGCTCTCAGATCAACTTTGAAAACAGAGGCAACAGCAAACTTCAGACAGCAGCGCCTGACCACCAGGCCCGCTGGCCCAGGACACGTACCCTAGCACCCCGCACCCGAGCACCCCAAGGGGAAGCTAGGCGCCTGCCCCCTTGCTCTTCTGGGTGTGCAGGAGATGCTGGTCTTTACTGCGTGACGACACTCCTGTGTGGCGAGGCACCTACCTGCCGGGCAGAGGCGCTAATGACCTGTCCATGCAGGAGATGGCCCAGGGAAGACTGGGTTAGGCAGCAGCCCTGCAGACGGACAGAGCTGCTTCACAACTGCACCCTTGGAAACTGGCCGCCTCCTGAGCAACTGTCTTATATATTGACTGGGCTGGGCAAGGCAGGGCAAGGGGCGGAAATGAACAGCAAACACTGTTTTTAAATACTGGCAAGGTGAAAAAGTCCCAGGAGGAGCGAGGTTGTGGAAAATCTGTCTCCCAACACAAAGAGTCATTGTCTCCAAGTGGCCCTTTAGACTGGAGTTCCATCTTTAGGGCCTAGAGGGAGGCTGACCGTGTGAAGTAGCCCAGTAACAAAGGAGCAAGCAGGCGAGCTCGCTCCCTACCATGAGAATTTAAAATAAGTAAATAAGCAAAAAGCCGCCTTCAAACCAAGTACGTTTAATAAACCCAACAGCCAAACAGCCAGCATCTTTAGGCCACAGCGGGCACCGTGTTCCAGAGTCAGCTTTGTTTAGAGTCAGAACCAAATCAGAAAATCGTCTCTATGAGCTTTTCTGAGTCAGCACCCGAGGTTCAGAGCCCACGGGTCAATCCGGCCTTAAACAAGGTAGTGTGTGAGAAGGCTTCACCCCCACGCCTGAGAATTCTTCTAAATGATTAGACCAATGCCTGGACCAATTAATCAATTATTACCTCTGAATACTGTGAAGACTCAAAGGATGATTTCAGAGATGGCGATTAAAGCCAAACAAGACCCTAACATTCCCTGGCACCTGCTACCCTCTGCAAGCTGAGCTCTCCTCTGTGCTGGCCACCTCCCCTGCTGAGTCCTGGCGTGGTCCCCCACAGGCACACAGGCCCGGGAGGGCCAGAAGGAGAGGATCTACAGAGGTTCTACCAGAAGGTGGTGGGGAGCGAAGGGAGGCCGCACACCAGGAAGCACTGGGCAGGGCCACCCCAGCTGAGAGGCCTCTGCAGGAGGCCATTCCAAGTCCTCTTCCTCCTACCTGTGCCTACCCTGGAGAGCCGCCTCCCAGAAGGCAGCCCTGTGCACCCTCCAACAACAGCTTGCTCTGGACGGGAACCACCACATCACCTGTCCTGCCCCACATGACAACGGGCCCCCATGGCAAAGGAGCAAAGGAACTGCAGTCTCTGCTCCTAACCTGAAAGTCACGAGAAAAGGAAGGAGGTAGAAGGAACCGCTGCACAGATACTGTATACAGATAGTAGGATACCGCACGGAGGAACAGAAGCCAGAGCAAGGGCTTGGCACGGTGGGGGGCAGCTCAGGGGGGCAGCCCTGGCCCAGCTCAGGAGGCCCTGGGGTCCATGCCCAGCACAAAACACAGAGAGAAAAGCTTCCAACCCCACCCATCACCTTCCCTGCAAAGAGGAGGAGACTGAGGTTCAGAAAGACAAAGGCGGCCTGCCAGTCAGGGACGGGGTCATGTTAAACAAATCTACAGTGTGACGATAACCAACACCGAGGTAACAGAGTGGCTATGGTGCTCATCTCAGTCCTAGTCCTAGCACCTTAAAAAAGCAGTTAAGACATCACAGCCATCATAAGTATTTTCAGGAATGACCCCAAACCGGCCTACAGGAAGACGTTCAGCTGTGATCACACGAGATCCTGCAGAAGGCTGACCGCGTGCCATCACCACTGATGTGTTCATGGCTTTGACACCTGAAGGGTAGCTGCGTCTGTCTCCTAGCTGCCCAGCCTCACACCGGAACCCAGAAAGGGCCAATGAAGGCCTGGCTGATGGTGTGCCGGGCTGGTCAGGTCAACCTCACCCACGATCCATGTGGTCTAACCTTAAGGAAGTGTCTTCCATCGCCTTTGAAACCCCGGACCTCAATCCTGGAGGACTGGGGGCCACACAGAGAGAGGCCCAGCAGCCCTCTGCTGCCTGAAGCTACAAGCAGAGCAACGTGGATTTGTTTTAACTGTGCTGGTTGAGAACCAAGGCCTTCAGCATGCTAGGCAAGCCTGCTACCAGAACTATGCTCAGCAGCACAAGGAAGTCAACCAGAAAAAAGGGAAAGAAAAACCCTAGCCCATCTCTAAACAGCTAACACTCACAACCAGGCCAAATCTTCTCTGCACACCTGCAACTCATACCCAGGACCACAACGCCTCTGCACACCTGCAACTCACACCCAGGACAAATCCACCTCTGCATACCTGCAATTCACACCCAGGCCAAACCCAGCTCTGCACACCTGCAACTCACACCCAAGACCAATACACCTCTGCACACCTGCAACTCACACCCAGGCCAAACCCAGCTCTGCACACCTGCAACTCACACCCAAGACCAATACACCTCTGCACACCTGCAACTCACACCCAGGCCAAACCCAGCTCTGCACACCTGCAACTCACACCTGGGACCTATCTGTCTCTGCACACCTGCAACTCACACCCAGGACCAAAACTCCTCTGTACACCTGCAACTCACACCCAGGACCAAACCCAGCTCTACACACCTGCAACTCATACCCAGGACCAAAACGCCTCTGCACACTTGCAACTCACACCCAGGACCAAACCCAGCTCTGCACACCTGCAATTCACACCCAGGACCAATACACCTCTGCACACCTGCAACTCACACCCAGGACCAAACCCAGCTCTGCACACCTGCAACTCACACCCAGGACAAATCCACCTCTACACACCTGCAATTCACACCCAGGACCACAACACCTCTGCACATCTGCAACTCACACCCAGGACAAATCCACCTCTGCACACCTGCAACTCACACCCAGGACAAATCCACCTCTGCACACCTGCAACTCATACCCAGGACCACAATGCCTCTGCACACCTGCAACTCACACCCAAGACCAATACACCTCTGCACACCTGCAACTCACACCCAGGCCAAACCCAGCTCTGCACACCTGCAATTCACACCCAGCACAAATCCACCTCTGCACACCTGCAACTCACACCCAGGACCAATACACCTCTGCATACCTACACCTCACACCCAGGACAAATCCACCTCTGCACACCTGCAACTCATACCCAGGACCACAACGCCTCTGCACACCTGCAACTCACACCCAGGACAAATCCATCTCTGCACATCTGCAATTCACACCCAGGCCAAACCCAGCTCTGCACACCTGCAACTCACACCCAAGACCAATACACCTCTGCACACCTGCAACTCACACCCAGGCCAAACCCAGCTCTGCACACCTGCAACTCACACCCAAGACCAATACACCTCTGCACACCTGCAACTCACACCCAGGCCAAACCCAGCTCTGCACACCTGCAATTCACACCCAGCACAAATCCACCTCTGCACACCTGCAACTCACACCCAGGACCAATACACCTCTGCATACCTACACCTCACACCCAGGACAAATCCACCTCTGCACACCTGCAACTCATACCCAGGACCACAACGCCTCTGCACACCTGCAACTCACACCCAGGACAAATCCATCTCTGCACATCTGCAATTCACACCCAGGACCAATACACCTCTGCATACCTACACCTCATACCCAGGACAAATCCACCTCTGCACACCTGCAATTCACACCCAGGACAAATCCACCTCTGCACACCTGCAACTCATACCCAGGACCACAACGCCTCTGCACACCTGCAACTCACACCCAGCACAAATCCACCTCTGCACACCTGCAACTCACACCCAGGACCAATACACCTCTGCATACCTACACCTCATACCCAGGACAAATCCACCTCTGCACACCTGCAATTCACACCCAGGACCAAACCCAGCTCTGCACACCTGCAATTCACACCCAGGACCAATACACCTCTGCACACCTGCAACTCACACCCAGGCCAAACCCAGCTCTGCACACCTGCAACTTACACCCAGGACAAATCCACCTCTGCACATCTGCAACTCATACCCAGGACCAAAACGCCTCTGCACATCTGCAACTCACACCCAGGCCAGACCCAGCTCTGCACACCTGCAACTCACACCTGGGACCTACCTGTCTCTGCACACCAGCAACTCACACCCAGGCCAGACCCAGCTCTGCACACCTGCAACTCACACCTGGGACCAATATGCCTCTGCACATCTGCAACTCACACCCAGGCTAGACCCAGCTCTGCACACCTGCAACTCACACCTGGGACCAATATGCCTCTGCACAACAGCAACTCACACCCAGGCCAGACCCAGCTCTGCACACCTGAAACTTATACCCAGGACCAATCCGCCTCTGCACACCTACACCTCACACCCAGGCCAGACCCAGCTCTGCACACCTACAACTCACACCTGGGACCAATATGCCTCTGCACAACAGCAACTCACACCCAAGCCAGACCCAGCTCTAAACACCTGCAACTCATACCTGGGACCAATCCACCTCTGCACACCTACAACTCACACCCAGGCCAGACCCAGCTCTAAACACCTGCAACTCACACCTGGGACCAATCCACCTCTGCACACCTACAACTCACACCCAAGCCAGACCCAGCTCTGCACACCTGCAACTCATACCCAGGACCAATCCACTTCTGCACACCTGCAACACACACCCAAGCCAAACACAGCTCTGCACACCTGCAGCACACAGCTTGGCCCAAACAAAGTTCCTGGGATTCACAAGTTCACATGCTACCCAGTGGAGCTAGCAAGCAGCCAGGCAGGTGAGTTTAATCACAGGAAATGCAGATGGGGTACTCAGGTGCTACTCAAAGGTGACTGGCCTCCTCATCCCATGTTCCCCAAGGTCCCTCCACTAACATCACTTTTCCCATTTTATTCAAAGATCTGATTTCTTAGAAAACTCAGAAAGTTTATTCTATTTTTTCATATCATCCTCCTGTCCCAAACAGAATTACAGAACTATACCTCACACACGAAGTTCAACCTTTTTCTGAATAAATGAGATGATGTAGCCATACTCTAAAGTAACAGGCTAAAGGGGGAGGTACTTCTGCAGAGGACTTCCCATAGAAACAGGTGGCCCTCTGCATTGACCACCACATCACTGGACTGTGGTCTGGACAAGTAGCGGCTGCCTCCTCGTGTGGCCTGAGTGTGGCCTTGAGTCACTGTGTCCCCTGTTCATTCTGCCCGAGTCTCCTATGGACAACAGGTACTCCTGGCCAGGTTTACACTCCTTTGAGAGGAACCCGCTAAATGTCAGTTCTATGCAGATGAGGAGGAAAAGTCTGTGAGACAGATCTGACAGACTCAGAGAGAGATGTGAGACGGTCGCACGGCTGGTACTGACACTGCTGATGACAAGTCCTCTTTCCCCAGATGTGAGGATGGAACAGGGAGCAGTGCCCAGGCCAGCCCAGGAAGCAGGCTTTATGGAAAGGATGGAACAGAGAAGGACTGCTCCCGGAGGAAGAGGGGATCCAGAGCTGACATCCAAACAAGTGGGGGTGTCCTGCCCCTTGTATGCATTTTAGATTTCCTTCCTTCTCACACCCCCCTTCTCCCCTGGTCTTGCCTACCTGACCCAAGGGGGGCCAAAAGGTAGAGTGGTCCTGGGCAGGGAGGGGGCACCCAGGAGGCATCAGTTAACAGCCCCTCCAGCTCCCTGTAGGGAGGAAGGATTCCCTGGAGGTAGGTCACCGTGGCAACAGGTTGAGGAGGAAGGGGAAGGGCTTTGGGCATGTTAGCATTGATTTCCTTCCCGTTGAATCAGCCCCCACCGCCCTGTTGGAACCCAATCATTTACTACCTACACTGACTGTCCTTTGTGTCTCCAGTCTCATCGTCGGAGTGTCTCAGAGGCTGGGCAGGACTGCAACCTGGAGACTAGCCTGGGCAGTTTAGTGAGACTCTGTTTCAGAATACAGAATAAAAAGGGTTGGGGATGTGGCTCACTGGTAGAGCTCCCATGGGTTCCATCTCCAGGGGAAAAGAAAAAAAGAAAAGAAAAAAAACAGGCTCTGATTACAGGCAAAGAATAGTATTCAGAAGCATAAGAAGCCTGCACAATGCCCTACCCCATGGTCTTATTTTACTCTTATGAACTGCATTAAAATAATTCCTTTGCAAATGTTTTCCTCTCATTCTTCACAAGTGTTATTCCAATTATAATGCAGTTTCATGCCAATTTTTATAGTCCCCCAAGTCTCATGCTGGATAACAAATGTTCTTGGAAGCACTTTCAATGCTAAAGAGAAAAATATATATATACGTTAAATTCATCAAGAAAAGCACAACCTAAATAGAATAAATAAGATTCGTTTTTAATTAGGCAAGCCTTATTGAAGTGTTTTGGTTGTTTTTTTTTTTTTTTTTAAGAGATGGCATTCTGAAAACCTAGTTATGAAAAGTAATGTTCATGAGACTCAGCTCTGAACCACAATGGGGACCACCGTAAATGTCTGGCAACGTTCATCAGGAACATCGACAAGTCATTTTCAACTCTTCTCTATTAAACATGTGACGGATGAGTCAAGTGTTTGCAAAACCGGGTTGGCTTTCACTCAGCATCGTTTTCTTCCAACATACTTTCCTAAGTGCACATGACAGCACGGCATACCGGGTACCATGCCAGAGGGTGTGACCACGGTCATCCACCTGAGTGGATCCAGGTGGGACCATGGTTTCCATGGTGCATCAGCCTCCCCACAAGTGCAGAGCGTGTTTTCCAGCCGGTGAGGGCCACAGCGGGTCAGAGTTCCTGCTGGGGGCTGTTGGGGTGTGTTTTAGTTTCATTTTACCTATTACCAGAAGGGAGAGGAGACAGGAGAAGACCTGGTGGAAAGATGAGCCCTCGCCAGGACACACAGTCGCAGGGACACCAGTGGGAGCCCAGGGCCGACCTCACAGGGTGCAGGACCTAGAACCAAACCCAGGACCAGAGCCACCTGACACATCCAGAGCACTCCACCTGCGGGCTGCCACCTGACACATCCAGAGCACTCCACCTGCGGGCTGCCACCTGACACATCCAGAGCACTCCACCTGCGGGCTGCCACCTGACACATCAGAGCACTCCACCTGCGGGCTGCCTGATGTTGGACACTGGGACTACTCTTCTAACAGGATGCAGGGCGCCTTTGAGGAAATGACTGTCCAACTTCCAACGTGCTTTATGGAGCCCGTCAGCCTCAGAACGTCAGGCAGTCGGACACTCCACCTAGGCTGAGTGGTACTGGGGATACCCAGCTGCCACCAGACCGCTCCCCCTCAGACTGGACCTGAACCTAACTCAAGCAGCAGTTTCCAGACAGAGGTAAAAGACGGAGACAGGATCTTCTCCAGGGCAAGAGGGAACCTACCAGGGAGGCATTCACACCCAGAACAATGCCCTCCTTCCCCAAAACAGCAACCAGCTTCACCTGAGCTTCTCCACTGTCTGTTCTGCCGCTGTCTCGCTGCGCTGGGGTGGAACCCAGCGCACATGTGCGTCTGAGCCCTGCACAGAGTCACAGCCCCCACACGTGTTAGTTTGAGACAGGGTCTCGCCCAGGCTGGTCTCAAACTCATGACCCTCCTGCCTCAGACTTCAAGCAGCCGGGATGGCGGGGGTGGCCACTGCTCCAGCTTAAGTTTCATTGATGTTCACTGTCATTGTGGCCATGCTGGGGACTGAACCCAGGGACTTGCACATGCTAGTGAGCACTCTACACTGACCTGCATACCAGCCCACGTGGCTGAAGTTTGTTTGTGTCTTTTTGGTGCCTGAGATTGAACCCAGGGGCACCCCTCCACTGAGCTACATCCCCAGGCATTAATTGTTTTGAGACATTAATTGTTTTAAGCTGCTTAGGGCCTTCCTAAGTTGCTGAGGCTGGTCTCAAGCTTGAAATCCTCCTGTCTCAGCCTCTGGAGTCACCGGGATTATAGCTGGGTGCCACTGCGCCTGGCACCCGACTTAAGTCTTAAATCTAAATGACAGATGGAGCCCACTGTCCATTCAGTTCCACCCCGTCCCAAGTATTTCCCTCATCCAGATACTTTGGGGTGTGTGTCAGCATACAATGAGGGAGCCAGGTGCAACCTTCACGGATCAGCACAGCCTCTATTCAGCGGTGGAGTCACACCTCTGGCGGACCCGCTTTCGTAATGGAAAATGAGCCCCTGGCCAAAGCGGGAGTCTGTGCTCCTATAGGTTACACTGAGAGGTGAATTAGTCATTGACAGAGCGCGTCGGTCTGGACACTCGGGAAACAGGTTAGGAACAGGCCCACACGCTGACACAGGGAGGGCTGAGAGGGGACAGGGTCACAGCATCTCCAGCCAGCCACACAGAGGAGCAGCACCTCCGGATGGCCACAGAGCAGCGAGGTGGACACATGCTGGCTCTGTGCTGGTCAGCAGAGTGAAGACAGCTGTCTCCCCCTGACCACGAGAGTGTCAGGTGACAAAGTCCACAATCCACGTCCTGCACAAACCCCTCTTCTGGTCCACCAACCCAAAGTCACATGGGGAAGGGGATTCCGGGAATCGCCGTCCTAGCAGAAGAGCCAAGACAGTGGACAGCACAGCCCACGTCCCTTAGCTCCTCCTGTGGGTCCCTGCAGAGGGGTCCTGAAGCAGTGGTAGGCCCTGGGGACAGGCAGTCCATTCACAGCAGGTCAGCAGGTCTCAGAGGACCCGCTGCAGTCACCCCCGGCTCAGTCCCGCACTTGAGAGGGCCAGCCCTGCTGCCCGGCTGGCTCCCTCCTCGCCTGCTCAGACCCTCTCAGGAGGATTCATTCTCCAGACAGGGCCCTGGGAAATCACACTGAATCCAACTCCCTCGAAGATTCCTGAGCCCAAGGAGGACAGCTAGCCCCTGTCCCATGCCAATTTGAGAGTGCCTGGGGTGGCCCTGGACAATAGGGAGGTCCATCTGCCCTCTGGTAGACCAGCCCTCCTTCCATGGAAACAAACCACAAAAATAAGAATTTCTCAATAAAGTGTGAACCACTTGAACAATCTAACTGTCCATCAACATTTGGACAGTACTGAGAAAATACAGTCCATGCATGCACATAATAAAATACTAGAAGATTAGATAGCCATAAATAATGATCAAGCCTATCTGTAGGTATGAGTACTGGAAAACGTCCATGTAGGCAGTAAGCTCTACCTGGAGCTCAACCATTATCATTCCAAAAAATAAATAAATAAAATAAACACTTTTGTGAATGGTTATGCAGTTATAGCGAAATCTAAATAGACAATAACCAAATTATTAAATCAATGATCTCACAGGGATAGTGAGTGGTGTTATGGATAGGGCATTATATCTTTTCAGCAGTTAGTATTTTTGCAATTATTGTCATAAAAGCAAATAAAAAATAATTTAAATGTGAGATAAAAGCAGGCAGTTGTCCACGGCTGTTTGCCCTGAACACGTAGGTATTGCCTTCTGATGACTGCGATTCAGAGGCTCAAAGTCTGCTGGGGAAACACAACTAACTACCATAAAATATTAACAGTTCAATAAACACGAACAACAAGCAGGTGATGCCCATCGACAACCCCAGCATCTCAGGAGGCCAAGGCAGGAGGAGGGCAAGTTCAGGGCCACCCTGGGTGATTTAGCAAGATCCGGCCTCAAAATGAAAGCCACAGACGACTAGGGGTGCCGCTCAGCGGTAGAGCACCCCGGGGCTTCCCTTCCCAGTCCTGCCCTGAGTCAGACACACACCCTACAGTGGCAAGGGGAAACGGTGTCCAGTAGGCCCGGCGGGAGAGGAAACAGGTGCCGTAGACAGAAGAGGAGCACCTGTCCCACAGAAGCACCGTGAGTTCTCCAGCCAGGAAGGGCTGGGAGCCACAGAGGAGCCACGACACAGGAGGCTGCAGGGCTGTTCCAGTCAGGCCCTCAGCGCTCCTCCTGACCTCGGAACGAGAGCCCATGGCAGCACCCTGCACAGAGCCAGCAGAGCCAGGACCAGCGCTGTGCACGGAGCTTCGACCCCACATGCTTTCCCTGCAGTGCTGCGGAGGACCAGGCCTGGGCCCGCTACCACTGAGCACTACCACTGAGCGGACAGACAGTGCTACTATTATTTCTCCTACAGTGCTTTGCAAAGTTTAGAAAATGCTGTTATAAATGCCTTTTTTAAAGTTTAAACTGAAAAAAGAGCCCACACGGACAGGAGCTATCACAGGAAGTGAGATTCGACTGATTTTATCTCCTTTTCATAGGTGTGATGTTAAACCTGTGTTCTTTTTTTTTTTTTTCCCCCTTTGGGTACCGGGGATTGAACTCGGGGCTACTCACCCACTGAGCCATATCCCCAGCCCTATTCTGTATTTTATTTAGAGTCAGTTGCTTAGCACCTCGCTGTGGCTGAGGCTGGCTTTGAACTTGTGGTCCTCCTGCCTCAGCCTCCCCAGCTGCTGGGATGACAGGCGTGGACCACCGCACCTGACCATCTGAGTTCTTTACAACGACTTTGTAATCAGAAGAGCACTATCTTCAGGTTTAAAGGAACCGTTTCTTTCTCCTGGTGAGAACAGCTCTGGCACACTGTTGAGGGGGTCCTCACTCCAGGACAGCACGCACCGCCGCCCCACGTTCAGGCTCAGGCAGTGCGGTGAACGGCATCCAGGGTGGCGGGCAGCAGGAGGTGGCCACACACAGTCCTCTTTTTGACTGCAAATTCACCACAAGGAACATGTAGCTGTGAGTGGGGGAAATGACTGACTTGTGACACCTGAGATTAAAGCTGGCGCCTGAAGTCAACAGGGCGAAGCCACCCGGCTGTCCTGGGCTCCACACCACTTCTCCAACCGTGGGCGAGACTGAAGAGGAGGAAGGACAACATGCTGCCTGTCTTCACAGCTGACCCTTGGTCCAAAGCCCCCCCTGGCCTTCCCTGGTCCAGGGCACACATCTGCACCTTTCCAAACTGGCTGACCTGGTCCAATGGGTGACGTGAGGCTTTGTCCTCTGAGACTCAGGCCCAGCCAGGCCTGGACTCCTCAGGTGGACAGGAGGGGTGTCCCCTTGAGGTACCTCCTGCACCCAGGGCTGCGATGTGCATGCAGAACCATCGAAACACCTCCTCTGTTGTGCCCACAATCGCCATCCCCCTTGAACACGTCCCAAAGGAGGAGGAGGCCACTGGGCACAGTGGACAAGTTCACGGGCTATGGTCTTTCGGCCCTAGGATGGAACTCAGCGTCGCTCCACCAAGCAGCCGAGCGGCTCTGCCCAGGCGGTCAGCGTCCCACCTGCCTACAAGGTCAGAGCAAACAGCGATCACCTTGCCCAGTGCCCAGTGGTTACCAAGTGCAGGGGAGCACCCAAGGACACCTGCTCATGCCAGCATCACCAACAGCCAGGTGCAGGGCGGGCACTCACGAGGATAATGGAGGCCCTGACCACAGGGCACAGTGCCCTTTAGCAGAAGGGGAATCTACAAGTACTGACTTTGGAGGAGGGAGGGGAAAGGGGAGGAACCGTGGAATGAACCCGAGCGATTTCCTCTGTACCTTCTGGAATATACCACAGAGACCCTCACCTTCCAGACATCCATAGGCTCTGATGAAAAAGGAAAAAATGTAAATAGAAGAAAGGTGGGTGGAGTAGGGGGCAGGGAAGGGGGGGAGAAAGGAGGGAAAGGGTGGTGTGGGACTGAGCGGGAATGGACAGCATTCCATGCCAGTCCACGAATCTGCCCAAACAAACCCTGGCGTTACCTACAACTGAAACGGAGTAATGGGTTTGGTTTTTTGGTTTTTTGTTTTAAAGAACACACAGACATCTTCAGAAGTGATCAATGATCCCTGCCTGTGATTACTGGGCTCACAGACGTTCTCATCATGTGAGACAGGGTGCAATGCCTTCCGAGCAGCCCAGCTCTGCAGCACCTCCCACACGGACAGATGCTGGTGTGGGTCAAGGAGCACCCTGGCCAGTGGACAGGACCCTCCTGCCACAAGCATGCACCCTGTTCTTATTTATGTGTGGGTAGGCTGGTCAGCACCCTGGCCAGTGGACAGGACCCTCCTGCCACAAGCATGCGTCCTGTTCTTATTTATGTGTTGGAGGCTGGTCAGTTCCAGCACTGCGTGCTCCCTGCCTTTGGCCAGCCTCCTTCTTGATACCCAAGCCTGTTGCCCGGCACGGGGGCCTTGGCCTGTCTGGCAGAGAGCTCTGGGCTGGACTCCATCTGCTCGGCTTGGGCTTCCTCAGCAGCTGGCCCTTAACCAGCCCGGCATCCTCCCTCACCGAGGCTAAGCTGCAGCCCTGGGGACCCTGCAGAGGGGGACTGAGCTGGGCACAGCAGACACCGGGGTCTGCAGTGGAAGTGCACAGGTCGCAGCATGGCCGTCCTCCCATCTCCTCAGTGCAGCCGTGGTCGTGACGCCCCTGTGGTGGCCGGGTGTGGTGACACACGTTCAGCACTGTTCTGGGGGCTCTGCACACCTCATGTGCCTTCACACGTACCTTCACAATGGTCCCTGCAGTCGATTCTACTCTTAGAGGCCAGGACCCTAACAGTCACACACATGCCGTCACCGATCCAAGGCTACACAGACACGAGCTCCAGAGCACAGGGTCCCTCCCCTGGGAGCCGAGGCTCCCCCAGACACCTGAGTGGACTGCCCACAATCAGGCTTGGGGAGTGAAAGAGGCCAGGCCTGAGACCAGGGTGATCTGGGAGAAGGCAACCACCCAGGGACAAGGCCACCTGGAATTCCTAAGGTGGCTTCCGGTAACAGGCCGCCAGGTGACAGAGGGAAGGCACATGATCCCACAGTGGCCACCACCAGGCCTGTCTGAGCCATAAGGAAGGGTGTGCCCACCAGAACCCACGGTGTCAGCTGGCACTGCGGCCCACACCTGTAATCTCAGCGACTCAGGGGACGGAGGCAGGAAGACTGCAAGTTCAAAGCCAGCCTGTGTGACTTCGGGAGAACCGTCTCAAAGTAAAACATCAGAGGGCTGGGGATGGGGCTCAGTGGAGGAGCGCCCTGGGTTCAATCCCTGGGACCAAAACAGAAACACCGACAGCCAGGGGACCACCTGTGAACGTGACCCAGGACCTGTTGTCTGCAATGCACTCACTACCTCAGAACACAAAGAAGGGCCCGAGTTTTCCATTAAACATCTGCCTTAGTAAAACAACAAACGTGCAGGAATCCGGTCGCCAGGCGCCTGCGAGTTCCACCTGCACTTCAGCAGTTTACCTGAAGTTTAAAGTTGTAAACCGTTTTCCAGGGGAGTTTGAAGAAGGTCTAACCACTGACATCGGACACACCGAACTCCCTTCAGCAATCAGGATCACTGACAAATCTAATTTTTCTTAACCATTTTAAATTGCATTTAGAAATGTAGCCTATCCATTTTCTCTTAAGCACTTCAATTGTCTGACCCGACAAGCAAAACCCGCTCAAGTACTAAATTGCTCTGGTAATTCCCTAACAAATTAATGTAAAAGATTCGGTGAACTTTAAAAGCACTGCAGTACTATTTATAATCGTTGTCAAAAACTTCATCTCTCAACATAAAAATTATAAAGTAATGTCAATTACTCTATGAAACACAGTAAGTGCAATCCACATCTACCCTGTTAGTCACTTTAATGTGCCAAATCCTCTTCACCGATACAAGCACACCAAATTACGTGCAGATGATCAATCGGTAATGCAGATCGATCATGTGGGTTTCAGAAAGGTCATCGTCTGCCTACTGAACTCTAGACTTTGCTGGGTTCAAGTCATGACTCCAGGGCTGGTGGCCTCCTGCCAGGCAGGAGTGGTATCTGCAGGATGCTGGGGCAGCCTGGGACTGCTGCTGACAGGCAGGTGCCCCTGGTGACCTGGAGACCACACTCTGGCTGTCTGTCCACCACCCGCCTGGCTCAATCCCACCTGACCAGCAGAGAGAGTCACTGCAGGGCTGCAGCCACCACCAGGGACGGGGGCAGATGTCTGGGCTGGTTCTCAAGTTGGTTCAGGAATGGCGGGTTCTCCTTGTGCCTGGGAAACCGTGCCAGTCCAGGGATCCTTTACACCCCAGTGAGGTCGCTTATATTTGTATAACTGTCCCCTGGTTTAGGGAGACAACACCCTTACTGCACCTCTATCAACTGCTGGTAGTCTCCTGTACAAATTTCCTCACTGCCCGACTGGATTCAGGATCATTTTCATTCCCTTCTTATTCAGCAGAGGAAGTACTACTAGTCGGAATTGAGTTCAGCTCTGAAGGGATCAAAACTGTAAATGACAATCTGAAAACTTTTCACTATGAGAGGAGGTTCCCCCTCCCATGAAGACCCAGGGCTGGCGAGCTGATTGCACAGGTGATTGCACAATCAGCCCAGTCCCTGGACACGTGGCTTCCCCTTCACCACCAAACTGGGCTCAGCTAGGTGTGAGGGGGGCTGGCAAGCCGTCTATGCAGGAGGCCAGGCACTCCCTGGAGCACCGAGAGGTGCCTGGCCCAGAACCAGGGTGCCCAGGAGAGGGGAGGCGCCACCCGGTGCCGGGGACACACCTGCTGCAGCACAGGGCCCTGGGGAGGCGGCCTCGGGGTCAGAGTGTGCCCCAGCCCAAGGCTGCAGACACTGGAGTCTCTGCCACCTGGGGCAGAGGAGGGAGTGTAGCTGGACAAGTGGCCGCCCTGATGGTTATAAATGACCAGCTGAGGAAGAGAGTCCCCAGAGAGGAGGAGAGCCAGGTCCTGCTGCTGGGGAAAGCACCTCCAGAGAGACAGGAGCCCAGAAAGACCCGAGAGGTCAGGACAGACACGATGGTTGGGAACATGCAAAGAGATGGTCCCACACGTTTGCATGTGGACGTAAGTGTGCACAGTCAGTGTCCATATCCATGGTCCCCTCCAGATCCAAACCACAACCCAAAATATCAAAATTGAAAAGCGGGTTTCTTTGCTGAATATAGAGACTTTTTCTTGTCATGATTTCCTGAACAATACAGAGTCACAACTCTGTCCGCAGTTGTCACCTCATTTCAGGTACTACACAGTGACCTAGAGGTGACACGAAGTGCATAGGAGGATGTGTGCAGGGTACATGTGAACTCCACGCCACTCTGCATGGGACATGAGCAGCCCTTGATGGTGACATCCACAGGAGTCCTGGAACCAACCTGCAGCCCCAGGGCAGCTGCACACAGAGCGGAAGAGGCGCACGTTCTGTACATTCATTCACGTGTGTGCAGGTGTGTACTTACAAACACTGTGTACAGACAGCCCCTGACAAACCAACGACGGGTCTGGACTTCGTGGACCCCCTAAGCTGATCGGTGTCTACGCACACAGCGTCTCCTTAGCTGGACAGAGAGCAACAGCACCCCAACACAGTGAGTACAACCCAGCCGGTCACCCCAAACATCCAGGGTGACCAGCAGGGAGGCTCTGCCAGCCCTGGCTCCTTCCCCTGGAGCAGGGGCCTAAGCCTGAGCCACTCCTGTGAGCACCGTGTGGAATTCCAGCTGGACGCTTGCTGACCAGCGTTCAGGTGGACGCCAGTCCAGGTGGGTCCTTGCTGCGTGGGGGTGGCCCTAGGCGGTGTCTCTGAAGCCTGCCTTCATCTGTCTGCCCTCGGGGTTTGTGCTGTCCACGTGCCAGGCTGCCTGGGCATTGGACTCACCTCCGTTTCCTTCAGTGTGTTGCGTCCACTGCGTTCCTCTCCCCGCTCAGGTTCTGCCTGTCGAGAGGCCAGGAGCGCTTACCTGGTCAGAGGCCAGGCTGGGAACATCCCCTGCTCAGCCCTGAACTCTGGTTTGTCCACAGGGCAGTCGGGGTCTTGCTGGGGGGCCAGAGAGAAGGACGTAGCCGTGTTACTGGCAAATGTCGGAGCCGAGATAGTGGGAGAAGGACATACCCTGGAGCTGAGCTGGGCAAGGGAGATGCTGTGGCCATCGGGTGACCACCACCAGCTGTCTGTCGACATCAGGTTGCCCCTCCTCCCCCTGTTTATGGCCCGACTTCCTGTTAAAGTTTAAAGCTCTGCTTTGAAATAATCTCAAACGTACGGGAAAGTCCAAATGTGTGCAGACAGCTCCCACTTTGTGCCCCGATTTCCAGGGTTTGAGGGTGAACCATGGACACGAAGCCTCTCTCCTGAGCACATTTCCCCAAAACGGCAATGGTCTCTGCGTGGTGCCCGGGTAGCCGCCACGTCCACTGCTGTCTGGTCCACCCCCTCTTGAGTCTGACCAGCGGCCTGCGGTGTTCCCTCTTTTTGAGGAGGGTGCGAGCCAGGAGCACCGTCGTACCTGGTCATCCTGTCCGAGGGTCTGAGTTTCCCGTCCTTCTCGTCCTTGATGTTTCAACCAGAGTCTGGGGTTTGTAGAATGTCTCCCAACCTGGGCCACCCTGTGTCTCCTCACGTCCATGTCCCCGTCCCTCCTTCCTGGTGAAAAGCTGTGGCAGTGGGTGGCCAGCTCTGGAGGTCCCTGGCCTGTCCCCCCACTGGTCAAGCTGATGTGCGCCAGGGT
Organism: Urocitellus parryii; assembly: GCF_045843805.1. NCBI lineage: Eukaryota > Metazoa > Chordata > Mammalia > Rodentia > Sciuridae > Urocitellus > Urocitellus parryii. The sequence continues at coordinate 346,241 of NC_135546.1, forward strand.
TCTGCACCGAGATCTGACTCTTCCCTTCGCAGCTGGTGAGCCCCCTGGGGGAGTGTTCCTCGCGCTCCAGTGGGTGGCCGCTGCCCAAGTCTCCTGGGCTTATTGATCCCATCACGCCCTCTGCATTGGTCACTTGGTGTTCTGCTTTCTGCAGTTGGTGGACCCTGGGTCTGGACAGCTGCTCTGAACCTGTCAGACCTTCTCCTTGAGCTGATGTGGCACAAGCGAGGCTGATGGCTTTGGGTTTCCTTGGCGGCTGGCCATCTGTTCCTGGTCTTTGAGTTGATGCTCTCCTTCCCTTGGACTCTCCCTCTCCCATGGCAAGACGTCCTGTGTCCACTTGCGCTTCCTCTTCCAGCCTTGGCGGCACCCACGTCTCTGAGAAGAGCAAGGAGGCTCTCTGTCCTTCGTGTTCACGCTCCTCGTCCACAGCCCTGACTGAAGTCCCACCGCATCCTGACCACAAGGACAAGGGAAGGCCAGAGCCTCACGAGCCCAGGGCCACAGACCATAAACCTACACACTTCATGGAAAGTACGGAGACTGCAAGTTGTGTGCCCACCATTTCTCAGCTGACCAAATGAAGTTCCAGACCTTATTTCTTGAACCTTATTTTATTCTATTTTAAAGTTAGGAATCACATTTTGGAAACTGAACACAGGTCAGCTGTGGACCTCACTTGCCGCATGTCCACACGTGGTGTGGTGTGAATCGTGTTCACTGCGGCTCACGGCTACGGAACATGAGAATCACCTGCAGTGTCTCGAGGATTGAGAAATCCAGAACTAATGGATCAAAATGCCAGAACAACACTCGGCGACCAGGGTGGCTGCTGAGCGTGGGCCCCCATCACTCCACGGTCACTGGTTCCGCCATGAGAGACACAGCGCTGCAGAATGAACCTCCATCCCTTCGCAGAGAGATCCGCAGAAGGCCGAGCAGTGCCCTGACCGTGATGAGGCAGCCAGTCCCTCCACCGTGCCAGGACGAGAGGAGCCGAGATGTTTGCTGTGCATCCCTTATTAACGCACTCCCCTCCCCAGCCATCCTGTGACCTCTGTTTATCCCTCCTGTCCCCGCATGAGTTGATGGCTACTTTTTATTATGTGTGAGCACATCCCGCTGGGCGTGAGGACACCCCACAAGCTGTCAGCTATATTAACTTAATAATAGATTTCAGGGTGTGATTTCCAATTAATTTCATTTTCCATATGCACACGCAGCTCCACGGGATGCCAAAATTATAGGGTAGCCATATGGTGCCTCCTAAGTAACAATTAAAACTAATTTTCTATTCTTTGATACTAAAAAAAAAAAAAAATCATACGGTTTAAATGCCGCAGAGAAAATTGAAACTCCGTCGGCATCTGTGGGTCTCTGGAAAGGTGGCCATTTCCACCCTCGTGGGCAGGTACGGGGCTCCGGAGGTGCTGGTGGGTGAGGACGGGCGGCCTCCGGGAGGGGGGTCTCAGAGCAGCTGAGAACACTGGGCCCCATCCCGTCAGTGAGGCAGGAGCTGAAGGACAGCTTGTCCCCCCTAGAAACCCACCACTCCTGGTTCTGGAACCTTCCTGCGGCCCCTTCCCAAAGGCACGGTGCCGAGCACAGAGCAGTCCACCCGGGCCAGGGCGAGGAGCAGAGGCCCCGGGAGTGGGTGGATGAGACGGCCACACTCCCAGAGCCTGTCTTTCTGCACATTCCCAAGGCCCGATCGTGGCAGGCCCACCAGCTGGGAGCCTCAAAAACCAAACACCACGAGACTCAACTGGAGACCAGCACCGTGGCAGGAAGAAGGACCCCTGACTCCATGAGCCCCTCCGATGCTTCCCTCAAGCTTGCTGAGTTTGCATGTGGGTGCAAAGAATCCCACAGACTCACTCCCTCCAAGATCCTTGGCCACTCTGCCCAGAACAGGACTGACCCTCGTCCCTCACCCTCTGAGGGAGTCTGCTCCAGTCCAGACTCGGGCAGAACAGGAGAGCCGGAGGGTCAGCCGCAGTGGTCTCCTGGGGTTCTCTATGAGGGAGGGAGAAAACACCTGCCCGTCTTCTCTCTTGGCAACAACACCACCAAGAAAGGATCACGGGCAAAACTCTGTGACGCACCAGACACTTCCTTACTAATGACAGTGGCAGAGAGGATTTGGGGCAGTGAGACTGCTCTGACGAACAGGATCACAGTGGACACGTGACGTGGCACCCGGGTCAGACACAGAGCGCGCAACACCAAGAGCAAGTGGCAATGACGTGCCAGCATGGATTCAGCAGTGGTCACTATGGTCCCCCGGGAGTGCTGACCCTCAGGAAGGAACACGCAGGAGCTCTCTGCACCTTCTGTCTTACTGGAACCTAGACCTGCTCTAAAACCTTTACGTCTTTAAACACGTGCACCTCATACACACACACAGCACACATCGTACGTGACACCCTAAGAAAGCAATGAGTCAGGTGATGGTCTGGATCTCTGCATCTCCTAATTTATACGCCGGGCCTCTATGCCCCCGTGTCCCAGACTGGGACCTTATTTCTAGACTGGTCACTGAAGCAGTAATTAGCTGAAGTGAGGCCACTCAGGTGCACCCAGATCCAACACAGTGATGTCCTTACGTCACGGAGAAATGGGGACGCACCCCCGGGGACAGCAGCATGGGAAGAGGGCAGAGGCCAGCAATCTACCCCATGCCATGGAACATGAAGACCACCAGCACCCAGGAAATCCAGGAGAGGGCAGCAAGCAGTTCACACCCTGAGAAGGACCGGCTGCCGACACCTGCAGCGTGCCTCGCAGCCCAGGACTGAGATGAGGAGGGTTTCAGCCGCCCAGGTTATAGTACTTCACCACGGGAGCCCCCGGAAACACATGCACGCCTGTCAACCAGGTGAAAAGCAGAGATCTGGGTCCGGCCCTGACCCCACTGTCCATCAGCTGTGTGGATCCTGAAAGACAGCCCTGTGGCTGGACCAGGTGAAAGTGGAGATCTGGGTCCAGCCCTGACCCCACTGCCCATCAGCTGTGTGGCCCTAAAGAGAGCCCTGTGGCTGGACCAGGTGAAAGTGGAGATCTGGGTCCAGCCCTGACCCCACTGCCCATCAGCTGTGTGGTCCTAAAGAGAGCTCTGTGGCTGGACCAGGTGAAAGTGGAGATCTGGGTCCAGCCCTGACCCCACTGTCCATCAGCTGTGTGGTCCTAAAGACAGCTCTGTGGCTGGACCAGGTGAAAGTGGAGATCTGGGTCCAGCCCTGACCCCACTGTCCATCAGCTGTGTGGTCCTAAAGACAGCTCTGTGGCTGGACCAGGTGAAAGTGGAGATCTGGGTCCAGCCCTGACCCCACTGCCCATCAGCTGTGTGGTCCTAAAGACAGCCCTGTGGCTGGACCAGGTGAAAAGCAGAGATCTGGGTCCAGCCCTGACCCCACTGTCCATCAGCTGTGTGGCCCTAAAGAGAGCCCTGTGGCTGGACCAGGTGAAAAGCAGAGATCTGGGTCCAGCCCTGACCCCACTGTCCATCAGCTGTGTGGTCCTAAAGAGAGCTCTGTGGCTGGACCAGGTGAAAGTGGAGATCTGGGTCCAGCCCTGACCCCACTGTCCATCAGCTGTGTGGTCCTAAAGAGAGCTCTGTGGCTGGACCAGGTGAAAGTGGAGATCTGGGTCCAGCCCTGACCCCACTGCCCGTCAGCTGTGTGGTCCTAAAGAGAGCTCTGTGGCTGGACCAGGTGAAAAGCAGAGATCTGGGTCCAGCCCTGACCCCACTGTCCATCAGCTGTGTGGATCCTGAAAGACAGCCCTGTGGCTGGACCAGGTGAAAGTGGAGATTTGGGTCCAGCCCTGACCCCACTGCCCATCAGCTGTGGATCCTGAAAGACAGTCCTGTGGCTGGACCAGGTGAAAGTGGAGATCTGGGTCCAGCCCTGACCCCACTGTCCATCAGCTGTGGATCCTAAACAGAGCCTTGTGGCTGGACCAGGTGAAAGTGGAGATCTGGGTCCAGCCCTGACCCCACTGCCCGTCAGCTGTGGATCCTAAAGACAGCCCTGTGGCTGGACCAGGTGAAAGTGGAGATCTGGGTCCGGCCCTGACCCCACTGCCCATCAGCTGTGGATCCTAAAGAGAGCCCTGTGGCTGGACCAGGTGAAAGTGGAGATCTGGGTCCAGCCCTGACCCCACTGTCCATCAGCTGTGGATCCTAAAGAGAGCTCTGTGGCTGGACCAGGTGAAAGTGGAGATCTGGGTCCAGCCCTGACCCCACTGTCCATCAGCTGTGTGGATCCTAAAGACAGCCCTGTGGCTGGACCAGGTGAAAGTGGAGATCTGGGTCCAGCCCTGACCCCACTGCCCGTCAGCTGTGGATCCTAAAGAGAGCCCTGTGGCTGGACCAGGTGAAAGTGGAGATCTGGGTCCAGCCCTGACCCCACTGCCCATCAGCTGTGTGGTCCTAAAGAGAGCCCTGTGGCTGGACCAGGTGAAAGTGGAGATCTGGGTCCGGCCCTGACCCCACTGTCCATCAGCTGTGTGGTCCTAAAGACAGCTCTGTGGCTGGACCAGGTGAAAGTGGAGATCCGGGTCCAGCCCTGACCCCACTGTCCATCAGCTGTGTGGTCCTAAAGACAGCTCTGTGGCTGGACCAGGTGAAAGTGGAGATCTGGGTCCAGCCCTGACCCCACTGTCCATCAGCTGTGGATCCTAAAGAGAGCCCTGTGGCTGGACCAGGTGAAAGTGGAGATTTGGGTCCAGCCCTGACCCCACTGCCCGTCAGCTGTGTGGTCCTAAAGACAGCTCTGTGGCTGGACCAGGTGAAAGTGGAGATCTGGGTCCAGCCCTGACCCCACTGCCCATCAGCTGTGTGGTCCTAAAGACAGCCCTGTGGCTGGACCAGGTGAAAAGCAGAGATCTGGGTCCAGCCCTGACCCCACTGTCCATCAGCTGTGTGGCCCTAAAGAGAGCCCTGTGGCTGGACCAGGTGAAAAGCAGAGATCTGGGTCCAGCCCTGACCCCACTGTCCATCAGCTGTGTGGTCCTAAAGAGAGCTCTGTGGCTGGACCAGGTGAAAGTGGAGATCTGGGTCCAGCCCTGACCCCACTGTCCATCAGCTGTGTGGTCCTAAAGAGAGCTCTGTGGCTGGACCAGGTGAAAGTGGAGATCTGGGTCCAGCCCTGACCCCACTGCCCGTCAGCTGTGTGGTCCTAAAGAGAGCTCTGTGGCTGGACCAGGTGAAAAGCAGAGATCTGGGTCCAGCCCTGACCCCACTGTCCATCAGCTGTGTGGATCCTGAAAGACAGCCCTGTGGCTGGACCAGGTGAAAGTGGAGATCTGGGTCCAGCCCTGACCCCACTGCCCGTCAGCTGTGTGGTCCTAAAGAGAGCTCTGTGGCTGGACCAGGTGAAAAGCAGAGATCTGGGTCCAGCCCTGACCCCACTGTCCATCAGCTGTGTGGATCCTGAAAGACAGCCCTGTGGCTGGACCAGGTGAAAGTGGAGATTTGGGTCCAGCCCTGACCCCACTGCCCATCAGCTGTGGATCCTGAAAGACAGTCCTGTGGCTGGACCAGGTGAAAGTGGAGATCTGGGTCCAGCCCTGACCCCACTGTCCATCAGCTGTGGATCCTAAACAGAGCCTTGTGGCTGGACCAGGTGAAAGTGGAGATCTGGGTCCAGCCCTGACCCCACTGCCCGTCAGCTGTGGATCCTAAAGAGAGCCCTGTGGCTGGACCAGGTGAAAGTGGAGATCTGGGTCCGGCCCTGACCCCACTGCCCATCAGCTGTGGATCCTAAAGAGAGCCCTGTGGCTGGACCAGGTGAAAGTGGAGATCTGGGTCCAGCCCTGACCCCACTGCCCGTCAGCTGTGGATCCTAAAGAGAGCTCTGTGGCTGGACCAGGTGAAAGTGGAGATCTGGGTCCAGCCCTGACCCCACTGCCCGTCAGCTGTGGATCCTAAAGACAGCCCTGTGGCTGGACCAGGTGAAAGTGGAGATCTGGGTCCAGCCCTGACCCCACTGCCCATCAGCTGTGTGGTCCTAAAGAGAGCTCTGTGGCTGGACCAGGTGAAAGTGGAGATCTGGGTCCAGCCCTGACCCCACTGTCCATCAGCTGTGTGGTCCTAAAGAGAGCTCTGTGGCTGGACCAGGTGAAAGTGGAGATCTGGGTCCAGCCCTGACCCCACTGCCCGTCAGCTGTGGATCCTAAAGACAGCCCTGTGGCTGGACCAGGTGAAAGTGGAGATCTGGGTCCAGCCCTGACCCCACTGCCCATCAGCTGTGTGGTCCTAAAGAGAGCCCTGTGGCTGGACCAGGTGAAAGTGGAGATCTGGGTCCAGCCCTGACCCCACTGCCCGTCAGCTGTGTGGTCCTAAAGAGAGCTCTGTGGCTGGACCAGGTGAAAGTGGAGATCTGGGTCCAGCCCTGACCCCACTGCCCGTCAGCTGTGGATCCTAAAGAGAGCCTTGTGGCTGGACCAGGTGAAAGTGGAGATCTGGGTCCAGCCCTGACCCCACTGCCCGTCAGCTGTGGATCCTAAAGAGAGCCCTGTGGCTGGACCAGGTGAAAGTGGAGATCTGGGTCCAGCCCTGACCCCACTGCCCGTCAGCTGTGTGGTCCTAAAGAGAGCCCTGTGGCTGGACCAGGTGAAAGTGGAGATCTGGGTCCAGCCCTGACCCCACTGTCCATCAGCTGTGTGGTCCTAAAGAGAGCTCTGTGGCTGGACCAGGTGAAAGTGGAGATCTGGGTCCAGCCCTGACCCCACTGTCCATCAGCTGTGTGGTCCTAAAGAGAGCTCTGTGGCTGGACCAGGTGAAAGTGGAGATCTGGGTCCAGCCCTGACCCCACTGTCCATCAGCTGTGTGGTCCTAAAGAGAGCTCTGTGGCTGGACCAGGTGAAAGTGGAGATCTGGGTCCAGCCCTGACCCCACTGCCCGTCAGCTGTGTGGTCCTAAAGAGAGCTCTGTGGCTGGACCAGGTGAAAAGCAGAGATCTGGGTCCAGCCCTGACCCCACTGTCCATCAGCTGTGTGGATCCTGAAAGACAGCCCTGTGGCTGGACCAGGTGAAAGTGGAGATTTGGGTCCAGCCCTGACCCCACTGCCCATCAGCTGTGGATCCTGAAAGACAGTCCTGTGGCTGGACCAGGTGAAAGTGGAGATCTGGGTCCAGCCCTGACCCCACTGTCCATCAGCTGTGGATCCTAAACAGAGCCTTGTGGCTGGACCAGGTGAAAGTGGAGATCTGGGTCCAGCCCTGACCCCACTGCCCGTCAGCTGTGGATCCTAAAGACAGCCCTGTGGCTGGACCAGGTGAAAGTGGAGATCTGGGTCCGGCCCTGACCCCACTGCCCATCAGCTGTGGATCCTAAAGAGAGCCCTGTGGCTGGACCAGGTGAAAGTGGAGATCTGGGTCCAGCCCTGACCCCACTGTCCATCAGCTGTGGATCCTAAAGAGAGCTCTGTGGCTGGACCAGGTGAAAGTGGAGATCTGGGTCCAGCCCTGACCCCACTGTCCATCAGCTGTGTGGATCCTAAAGACAGCCCTGTGGCTGGACCAGGTGAAAGTGGAGATCTGGGTCCAGCCCTGACCCCACTGCCCGTCAGCTGTGGATCCTAAAGAGAGCCCTGTGGCTGGACCAGGTGAAAGTGGAGATCTGGGTCCAGCCCTGACCCCACTGCCCATCAGCTGTGTGGTCCTAAAGAGAGCCCTGTGGCTGGACCAGGTGAAAGTGGAGATCTGGGTCCGGCCCTGACCCCACTGTCCATCAGCTGTGTGGTCCTAAAGACAGCTCTGTGGCTGGACCAGGTGAAAGTGGAGATCCGGGTCCAGCCCTGACCCCACTGTCCATCAGCTGTGTGGTCCTAAAGACAGCTCTGTGGCTGGACCAGGTGAAAGTGGAGATCTGGGTCCAGCCCTGACCCCACTGTCCATCAGCTGTGGATCCTAAAGAGAGCCCTGTGGCTGGACCAGGTGAAAGTGGAGATTTGGGTCCAGCCCTGACCCCACTGCCCGTCAGCTGTGTGGTCCTAAAGACAGCTCTGTGGCTGGACCAGGTGAAAGTGGAGATCTGGGTCCAGCCCTGACCCCACTGCCCATCAGCTGTGTGGTCCTAAAGACAGCCCTGTGGCTGGACCAGGTGAAAAGCAGAGATCTGGGTCCAGCCCTGACCCCACTGTCCATCAGCTGTGTGGCCCTAAAGAGAGCCCTGTGGCTGGACCAGGTGAAAAGCAGAGATCTGGGTCCAGCCCTGACCCCACTGTCCATCAGCTGTGTGGTCCTAAAGAGAGCTCTGTGGCTGGACCAGGTGAAAGTGGAGATCTGGGTCCAGCCCTGACCCCACTGTCCATCAGCTGTGTGGTCCTAAAGAGAGCTCTGTGGCTGGACCAGGTGAAAGTGGAGATCTGGGTCCAGCCCTGACCCCACTGCCCGTCAGCTGTGTGGTCCTAAAGAGAGCTCTGTGGCTGGACCAGGTGAAAAGCAGAGATCTGGGTCCAGCCCTGACCCCACTGTCCATCAGCTGTGTGGATCCTGAAAGACAGCCCTGTGGCTGGACCAGGTGAAAGTGGAGATCTGGGTCCAGCCCTGACCCCACTGCCCGTCAGCTGTGTGGTCCTAAAGAGAGCTCTGTGGCTGGACCAGGTGAAAAGCAGAGATCTGGGTCCAGCCCTGACCCCACTGTCCATCAGCTGTGTGGATCCTGAAAGACAGCCCTGTGGCTGGACCAGGTGAAAGTGGAGATTTGGGTCCAGCCCTGACCCCACTGCCCATCAGCTGTGGATCCTGAAAGACAGTCCTGTGGCTGGACCAGGTGAAAGTGGAGATCTGGGTCCAGCCCTGACCCCACTGTCCATCAGCTGTGGATCCTAAACAGAGCCTTGTGGCTGGACCAGGTGAAAGTGGAGATCTGGGTCCAGCCCTGACCCCACTGCCCGTCAGCTGTGGATCCTAAAGAGAGCCCTGTGGCTGGACCAGGTGAAAGTGGAGATCTGGGTCCGGCCCTGACCCCACTGCCCATCAGCTGTGGATCCTAAAGAGAGCCCTGTGGCTGGACCAGGTGAAAGTGGAGATCTGGGTCCGGCCCTGACCCCACTGCCCATCAGCTGTGGATCCTAAAGAGAGCCCTGTGGCTGGACCAGGTGAAAGTGGAGATCTGGGTCCGGCCCTGACCCCACTGCCCATCAGCTGTGGATCCTAAAGAGAGCTCTGTGGCTGGACCAGGTGAAAGTGGAGATCTGGGTCCAGCCCTGACCCCACTGCCCGTCAGCTGTGGATCCTAAAGAGAGCTCTGTGGCTGGACCAGGTGAAAGTGGAGATCTGGGTCCAGCCCTGACCCCACTGCCCGTCAGCTGTGGATCCTAAAGACAGCCCTGTGGCTGGACCAGGTGAAAGTGGAGATCTGGGTCCAGCCCTGACCCCACTGCCCATCAGCTGTGTGGTCCTAAAGAGAGCTCTGTGGCTGGACCAGGTGAAAGTGGAGATCTGGGTCCAGCCCTGACCCCACTGTCCATCAGCTGTGTGGTCCTAAAGAGAGCTCTGTGGCTGGACCAGGTGAAAGTGGAGATCTGGGTCCAGCCCTGACCCCACTGCCCGTCAGCTGTGGATCCTAAAGACAGCCCTGTGGCTGGACCAGGTGAAAGTGGAGATCTGGGTCCAGCCCTGACCCCACTGCCCATCAGCTGTGTGGTCCTAAAGAGAGCCCTGTGGCTGGACCAGGTGAAAGTGGAGATCTGGGTCCAGCCCTGACCCCACTGCCCGTCAGCTGTGTGGTCCTAAAGAGAGCTCTGTGGCTGGACCAGGTGAAAGTGGAGATCTGGGTCCAGCCCTGACCCCACTGCCCGTCAGCTGTGGATCCTAAAGAGAGCCTTGTGGCTGGACCAGGTGAAAGTGGAGATCTGGGTCCAGCCCTGACCCCACTGCCCGTCAGCTGTGGATCCTAAAGAGAGCCCTGTGGCTGGATTGCACTCCCCAGAACCAGGCCTCAGCAGACGCCGACCAGCACTATGTCGAGGGTCACCTCAGACAAGCCCACGAAGCACCAAGCACAGTTCCTGGCAGCAGGACTCTCCCCAGCACCCAGCCAGGAGGAAACTGGAGTGTGGGGCGACCACAGGGAGTGCCCTGGCCTCCTCCTAGTGACTCCTGCACACAGCGCCACGCAGGGACACCTGCCACACCCTGGCGGAAGCTCTGCCCCTGGAGCGGCACACAGCCAGCTGTGGAAGCGCTGCCCTGCCCAGGGTGTCCAGGGGGCAGTGACCAGCCACACAGACAAGCTCCCCCAGCCCCTCCCCTTCCTCCCTCGCCCACGTGGTGGACAGAACAGCACGGCCGACAGTCCACAGGGCAGTCATGCACTCTGCCGTCTGGACAGCAGGCTTCGACCCCAGGCCTTGGAGAAGGAAAGCCCCTCCCTGGTGTCCACACGCCCTTCTGTTGGGCGGCACCACCCTCGGGGCTCCGGAAGCTACATCTGTCCCCAGCGGCTGCTTTCCTCTTCTCTTGTTCTAGGGACTCCTACTGACTTCCCTGAGCAGCAGTCCCATAATAAGCTCTGTGCCTATTGTCTCCTCGTAGCTGGGGCCATGGAAAGCAAGCAGAGAAGTTATTTACGCCCACACGGGCAGAGGGAGGCCCTCTGTATCCTCTGATGTCCTGCGCGGCTTTTCAATTAAACACGGCCAACATCAGGAGGCATGCACGCGGCACCTCACACTCCCCAAATAGCAAAGTCCTCACACGGCTACAAAAAAAGTGCGAGACACCCTCCTGTCCAGCACCACAGTAGGTGCGTCCTACCTACTGTGAGCTGAGTTGCTACCCCAATGGGAGCAAGCGGGAGGCTTAGCTGTCTCCGCATAACAGCAGAAACGCATATCTGGAAAAGCAGACGTTTGGTGGCGCAGGCTGGCACATCTTTCAACCAGAGTCACTCTTGGCTGCTGCTTTTCCATTTCTGCCCTCCATCCCCCATGGAAAAGGCCAGGGGACCCTCACGTGCACCCAGGCCTCTGGGCTGCGTCCTCCTCAGCTTGGATCAGACCAGTTCACAGGGGTACTCACACGTGTGGAGGAGCCCTGCAGGCGGGGAGCAGCTGCTAGTGTCCTACCAAACTGCCCTGTGGAGGTTAGAAAGGCCAGTGTGCCAGTGACCCTCAGTCTCAGCCTCCAGGGAGGCCCTCGATCACCACAGGCCCCTCTCCCTCCCCACACACCCCATTCTCTGTTACACTCTGATGGAGGAAATGGGGATGGGTCAGGAAAGGCCCCCTGGACCCCTCATGACCTGAATTCAGAGTGGACATTGCCTGGGAGCACAATCCCCAGCCCTGACCAGCTCCCTCCCACGATCCCCAGCCCTGACCAGCTCCCTCCCACGATCCCCAGCCCTGACCAGCTCCCTCCCACGATCCCCAGCCCTGACCAGCTCCCTCCCACGATCCCCAGCCCTGACCAGCTCCCTCCCACGATCCCCAGCCCTGACCAGCTCCCTCCCACTATCCCCAGCCCTGACCAGCTCCCTCCCACGATCCCCAGCCCTGACCAGCTCCCTCCCAGGATCCCCAGCCCTGACCAGCTCTCTCCCACGATCCCCAGCCCTGGCAGTGCTCCCTCCCACGATCCCCAGCCCTGGTCAGCACAATCCCTCCCAGGACTCCCAGCCCTGACCAGCTCCCTCCCAGGATCCCCAGCCCTGACCAGCTCCCTCCCGCGATCCCCAGCCCTGGTCAGCACAATCCCTCCCAGGACTCCCAGCCCTGACCAGCTCCATCCCAGGATTCCCAGCCCTGACCAGCTCCCTCCCAGGATCCCCAGCCCTGACCAGCTCCCTCCCACGATCCCTAGCCAGACCCTGGCTGGCAAAGCATTCCCGCATCTTCACGTAATAAGGCAGCAGTGGACGGGTACACAGGTGAGCATGGCAGCCCTCGTCCCCCTGGATTCCTGTCTGTAAGAGGGCCAGCATCTGCCACCAGCGCAGCCACCCAACACTCAAAGGGGCTCCATGTTTAGGAATTGCCCGACGTAACACCCGGCACTTCCACGAGCTGTCCTTGCCACCCACGTATGTCCCTTATGAAGGCTAAAAAGTCACGCAAAGGGGAGTGAGCTGTGTGTGCATTACACATGAAGAAACTCTATATTTTAATGCTTTAATTTCTCAAATGTGCAATTACATAAATTTTACTTTAATTATGAAGTTGATGAAGTGGTTGCGTCTTTAATGTGACTCACAAATTATCATGCATACAATTCATAGTCTATGATTTTAGTTGATTTATTTTCATCATAGCTTGTTATCTACAATATCATCATCATCCGTAAGCTGAACCGTGCACACACTGAGGTTCCTGCCTGCTGAGCTCTAAGGCAGCACACAGCGAGAAGCGACAGGTGCAGGAGAGAAGGTACTTAAATGATGAGCAGATGCTAGAAAAAAAAGGGAGAACAAGCCTCAGTTGTCCCTGAGGTTCCCTTTTAGTGAAGGAGTGTCTGTGAAGAATAAGGGTAGATAATAATAAAAAGAGAAAAACTCAGCAAGTGTTGTGCGGGTCCCTGTGTTGGGTGCTCAGATACAGAAACAAACAGGGTGTCTGCCCTCCCTGGGCCGTCGAAAGGGGAAGAGCCACCCCCTAAGAATCTCCTGATGCCTCGGAGGTAGTCCCCTACACTCTGCATAGTTCCTGACTTACGCAGAGTTCGTAGTAATAAACCCACTGAATACAGTGAGCCTTCCTTCCGACAGATGGGCTGCAGCAACGAGGGTGCCTGGGCCACAGCTATGCAAAATCCAGGAATTTTATGACTTCAACATTGCCACCCGCATAACCCCACATTCGCTATTAAAACACAATATGCTGTGCTTAAAAAAATAAAAAAATAAGGCTCACATCTCTCTGGCCACCAGCTCTGAGCCAGACCACTGCCAGAGCCCATGGCGTGAGCTCGGCTACCACCAGGCTTGTGGCCCTCTGGTCTGCTCAGGAGGTTGGCACAATTTCCAGCCCGGCTTTTTCAGACTATGTCCCTGTCATCTGTGAGCTCTGAGCTCCCTGGGAGCAGGATCCAGGTCTCCCCGGAGGCACCCTGCAGCTACTGGGCAGGCCTGGCATCCTCTGGCCACTCAACACTGGTGGCTGGACACTCCTGGGCCAGGGCCACTCCACCATTGCGGGTTCCAAGAGGCATATTCACTGCTGATGCGGGGGACAATCCAGAGTCCCTGCTTATCTGTCCGCCACATCTGAGCCTCACTGCCCCCTCTCACCTTTGATTGGCTGTGCTCAGGGACTGCAGTAACCACCCCACCTAGCAGGGTGCAGCACAGCACAGGCCACCACACACCTCCCCTGAGGACAGCTTTGATACCCAAGGACAACCACATGCAGCAAGACCCCCGGGACCCGGCGTGGGGAGCCCTTTTCACAAATGCTCTGTCCCTGGATGCCCCAGTAGGCCTCTAAGCTGGCGGTCACTCACAGGTCACTTCTCAGGCGGTGAACTGACCCAGGAATCCAACAGGAGGAAACCAGCTAAGTGAGTTGAAGTTCTTCAACTGGCAGAACCTAATGCGGTCATTATGATTATACTTAGAAGAACGCTGACCAGCATGGTGACCAGGCCACCTCAGTGAAGAAAGGTAGGACACAACTAGATGTGGAGAGTGAATCGCTTTTGTGAAACAAATCTGTGTGAGAACAGTTACGTGCACAACATTTCATTTGCATAGAGAAAAATAACTTAACGATGAATTAAATCACTGTTTCTGTGGGACAAATAGGTAAGTTATACTTTCTCCTTTTTATTTATTTATTTTTTTGGGGTGGTGCTGGGGATTGAACCTGGAACCTCAAGAATGCAAGCAACTAAGAGCCAGTGATCAACGCCCCAACTCGTTGCTTTCTTCTTTCTAATTCCCTCTGGTTTCAGCTTTTTCTACTATGACTGTGTGTGGCTACAGAAATTACGAAAACGACGTACGCTGCTCTTGTAAGGAAAAAGCATATTTTCTCAACAGATTTTATGGTGAATTCTGAAAACTAGCAATACCTCTACTGTCTTCCATTAAAACACATTTTTTGACTTTTTTTTTTTAAATCACGACTTATTCATTAAAAACACATATGCCAGAAGTAAAAATGAGCCGTTATGATTCTCCCCACAGAAAATAGCCTGGACTTTTAAGGAATTTAGAAGAAAATTGCTCAGGATGCTCAGGACCCACACTCCTTGTAATGATGGGCCTTCTCCCTGGTGTACTTTTATGCCTCCTGACTGCAATAGGTCTAATTAACCTCCTTTGGGGGACGGGCAGGAAAGTATGAAAGCAGTTCAACAATGTGATCTCACATATGAGGTACCGCTGCATTTCAATGTGGCAGCACTAAGGCAGGAGTTTAAACACCAGGAGAAAGCAGCGCATCCTGAGAACACCAGGCACCTCCGGTGGCAGGGGCTGGTGATCCCCACCTCCCGGGGGAAGGGCCACCGTCTCATGACTCTACTTGGCAAGAGCCCAGATCAACCCACCTGCCACTTAGCCGCTCCCTGATGGCACCCCTATGGCTCCTTTGGATCTTACTTGCACTTACAGAACCCGACACTGACTTCTCCCTAAGGTGGGAAACAGAGGATGTTTTATTAAAAGATCCTTCATTTCCCAGCAGACACTGTCTGCCTTAGGTACAAAGAAAACCTTTCTGTTCTCGTGAAAATATTTTCTAGATCTGTCACTGGGGGAAGTTCATCCCGTCGTCCTTTGAAAGAGGAGACAGAAAATTAAAGATGACGCCCCTAGGCACCACCCAAGCACGGGGTGGAACAGGCGATGTGCTCTCCAGATGGGCTGCACAGTGAACCGCCCAAGGGGAACACCAGCGCCCCCTGGAGGCCAGTCTTCAGCAACCTCAGCTGTGTTTGAGAGACCAGACAGCAGGAGCTCTAACACCCTGTGGCGGGACTCCTGAAGGTTTGAGGGAAAATCCACTGTGCTGCTTAAATGTGCTAGGAAAAGGGAATTCCCAATAACAGCAGCCCACGCAACAGGGAGATCCACAGAGATCCCTCCAGGACACAGCACCAGGGGCAGGTTTTCAGTCACAGGGTGAGACCCAGATGGCCACGCCTCTAGGAGAAGCCTCGGGGCTTCCAGCAGCAAAGTAAGCAGAGGATGGGAAGAAAAGACAAAAACATGTTATGATCCTTGATCTTAGGGAGCCTGAGACTGCAAGACAACCCAGAAAGAGAAACAAGAGAAAAACATGTGTGTCCATCCTGGCCTTTAAGAAAACTGACTTCTTTTTAAAAGAAGAGTTACAAATATTTTTCTGAATGCAAATTCTGAATCTCTACACTTCCCTTGTCTCTTCTTCCCGGTGCAGCCAGCTTTGAAAAAATAAATAATGGAAGCTCTAAAAACAAACTTAGAGCTCCACAGGAAATCACACCTACAGCGGAACTGAGATCCCCAGCGTTGAAACCACATCCCACGGTAGATGCCCAGCCCCATCCTGTCTGGAGGCCCAAACTCTGGAACACACAGACCAAGAGTGTCCACGCTCATTTCATGATTCACCCAGTCAGTAATTTCTTACAAGGTAGGTTACAACCATCAGAATCAATACAGCTAAAAGTTAAAGACGATGCAGACAAGTGAGAGACACACCATGTTCATGGATAGGACAATAATATTCCCAAAACTGATCTGTAGGAACAACAGAAACTCGTAGGATAGCAGAAAGAAGCCGAACAAAGGAGCTGCATATGGTTCAGATGATTCCATGTATACAAAATGTCCAGAAAAGCCAAAATTTAAGAAACAGAAAGATTGTCTGGGGGTTGCCTGGGGCTGGAGTGAGAATGGGAATTCACAGTAAGTGGGCACCGAGATCCCATGGGGAAGGAGGGGTGAAGACACCCTGAAGGTAAGTTCTACTGATGGTGGGACTACCAACACAACCTGCTAAAAACCGGTAAATTTACTGATACATAAATTTTGCCTCCCTAAAGTGGCTTAAATAGAAGGCAGACAAGCAGGCAAGCCAGGAGAACATATGCTCTAGGAATATCATCAAAATTATGCTACTAACACTGAACCCAAAATAAAAGAACTCTACTTGGATTGATAGGAATTAAAAGGATAACATACCTCAGCCATGGAGCACATTCTAGGCAGCTGTTACGGTCTGGATGTGAGGTGTCCCCCAAAAGCTCATGGGTGAGACATGCAAGGAGGACTGGAGGAGAAATGATTGGGGGATAGCTTTAACCTAATCAGTGAGTCGATCCCTGATGGGATTAACCTGGTGGTGGAGGCAGGTGGGGTGAGGCTGGAGGACTTGGCTCCCTGGGGGCGTGGCTCCCTGGAGGGCATGCCCCCCAGGAGGGCATGCCCCCCAGGAGGGCGTGCCCCCAGGAGGGTGTGGCTCCCTGGAGGGCTTGGCTCCCTGGAGGGCGTGGCTCCCTGGGGGCATGGCCATGGGGTATGTATTTTGTGTCTGGGGAGTGGGTTCTCCCTCTCTCTCTGCCTCCTGATCATCATGTGAGCTCTTTCCCTCTGCCACACTCTACCTCCAAGGTGTTCTGCATCACCTGGAGCCCCAAGGAGTGGAGCTGGCCTTCTAGGGACTCAGACCTCTGAAATCGTGAGCCCTCAAAGAAACTTGTCCTCCTACCATTCTTCTGGTCAGATCTTTTTGTCCCAGCAGCGAGAAAGGTGATGAGAACAGGAGCTACTCCTTGTACCCAGCAAGAACCGAACTGAAGGCCCTGGGCCTTGGCCCGCAGGTCTCTGTCTTCACAGCATGCCCAGGAAGGGGGGATGCCTGTCCCCGCCCCAGGGACACGGCTTCACTGACAGCCCAGTCCCCTCTACCCTGGCTTTCCACAACTGCAGCTGCCTGGACATACAAAAAGATCTGTTCCCTAGATACTCTGACAGCAAAGCTCAGGTGGACGAGACCGCTGCAATGATCATAAGAGTCATTTTCCCACGGCAGAGAGCACGGCAGAAGACAAGGACGAAGACAGTGAGCTGGAAATCCAGGTCCGCCCCTCCAGTCAGCCTCACCGCCCTTGCAGGGAGCTTCTTCCTCCCCAACCCAGGGCCCTGAAGGGACAGACAAGCACCAGGGAAGGGTCTGCCAATCAAGACCCAGAACATTCCTGGGGCCAGTCCATGATCCATCCAGTGGTTCACAGAACGCTGCGCTGTGGAAGGCTTCCTCTCTTGGACCTGAAGGGTTATCAGAAGAGGTTCCTCTTTACCATGTGTGCAAACAGCGGATAGATGGATTAGATAAACACATGCAAATTCCCACAGCACTCTCCAAGAGCAGCAAGGGGGAAATGTCAAGAACACCCTCGGCTGCTTGAGGGAGTGGAGGTACTCTCAAAGCACCTCACCTAGCACCAGGATTTCCACTCTCTGATCAGAGAATTTCAGCCAGGAGTCACTTCCAGGTGCCTGCTACGTAAGAACACCTCAGACCAACTGGGCCAGGGAGGGAACGCGTGCAAGTTGAGAAGTGTTGGTCACATACACTTCATCAATATCACAGCAGTGAGGAGAGAAAAGCAGAAGGTCAAGGTGGGCTAGCCATCTGGTCAGGTTGACCCGGCTCAGGTGGGTGGCGCAAGCCAGGCGTGACTGCAGCCATCACCCTGACGGGTCAAGTTCAGCCTGCAGAGTAAGTGCACTGCCGAGAAAAGCCCCACCCATTCCCGAGAGCACCAAGGAAAATCATCAGAGACCCCCGTGAGCACAGGATGCAGGATCAGCACTCCCCGGAGGCCGAGGGCCACACTGCGGTCATCCACAACAAGACCTCTGGGAAGTCAAGCACGCCTCCACTACCAACCCCACAGCGCAGAAACCGTGTTCCTCCTGCTCTCAAAAAGCAGAAAGGAACCAAGCCAAAGACAGAGAAAATTGGATTTCAACTATAACATTTTTGCAGCAACTAAATATTAAATAAAAAAAAAATTCTGATCATTAAAAAGCAGACAATTAAAATCTGCTCTACAACCATGTAGAACTAAGACTCTGACATGCAGCACCGCAGGGTGGGTAGGTACAGCTCCACTGTGGGGGGCAAACAGGATACAGCCCAGCAACACGCCTCCTCCACCAACTCCGTCCTGCAGAACACAGACTCATCCAAGCGGATTTGTCTGAAGAACTAAAGGCCAGGAAGGAGAAGGGTGTCCTCTTTAATTCTAAAGATCAACAAGAGAAAGAGAAGTGTCGAATTCGCATTTCAAGAGAACATAAGGAGTTGAAGAAAAATGATGAGCACAGCTGGGGTCAGGGGTCAAGAGAGGAAATGTCACGGGGCAGCGGCAGTCAGCAGGTAGGAGCAGCTGGGGTCAGGGGAGAAGTCCAGGCAGGGAACGTCACAGGGCAGCGGCAGAGAGCAGATGAGAGCAGCTGGGGTCAGGCGTGAGGTCCAGTAATAGCCTTTTTTTTTTTTCATTTTTCTCTTGCTTTTCTCTCTGATACAACATTTTTAATTCCTACCACCTTAAATCGCATGTGCACCCTGGGCCCCAGTGAGTGATCAGAAGCCGAATGATGAATAAAGGGTGCAGATCCAGTGATTCGATAAACTCACAATGATCTGGACGTCATACGTAACTTAGAAGGCTGTGTCTGCCTCCAAGACATGAAGACTTGGTGGCCTCTCATCAAGAACAGACAGGTGCTGGAGGAAAGGATCTGGTGTCCACAGAGTCTCCCCAGGGCGACAATGGAACCCTGTGTTTCCACGGCGCTGTCCAGGGCTTCCCAGAGAGCAGGGGTGGCCTTCGGCATTTAGGTGGACTCTGTGAAGCCAGGGCAGGAGGCGGGCAGTGAGGCTGCAGCAAGGACAGGAGTGTCCATGGCAGGTTGCCAAGGGGATGGGAGGCACCTGGCAGAGCTGGCCACGTGCCCGTGGGTGGTGGGAGAGCCAGAGAGGCCTTATGAAGCCCTACTGTGCGCATGAGGGAGCAAAGAGGGGGATGACGGGCAGGCGGGGCAGGCAAGGGATCTACCTGCTGGCTTTCCCTCTCTGGTCTCAGTCCGCCAAGTACTAGTGGGGACTGGCTGAGACTGAGAGTCCACTGCGGCTGGGCGTGGCCCTCAGAGGCCACCCGTGGGGAGCTGTGGCCACCCTGGCAGCATGAGCTGACACTGCCCTCCAAGAGGGTCCTGAGGAACCTGGCCTGACCCAGGTCCTGAGGAACCTGCATCTCACAGAAAATCTCTCCTAGAATTTTACAATATTTTCCAAAAGCTAAAATTTGCATCATGAGATCCTAGAATTCCCTGAAAGAGAAAGCAGTTAGAAATATCAGTATGTTACAGGTGATACCAGAATTTGCAGTTGGAATAAAAGGGAAAATTGTCTCACTCTCAAATGAAAATTTTCCTTGCTCCTTAAGAGATCCGTTTATGACTGGGTTTTCAGTAAGTTACAGGGTCTAAGTTCACAATTTATAAATCACAGCAAAATGAGGCAATTAGGAGATTAAGAGTAGTAGAATTTAGAGTGTCAAGTGGCATTAACTTAAGTGAGGAAGAACTTCTCTACACCTGATTTAATTAATGCCAAGAGCAGGCAGAACTTTGTTTTTCTGAGATAAAACCTGAAATTGGAGAAGACGAACACAGTCATCAGAGTTTAACACCCTTCCCTTCAGAACTACAGGTCTCATCTCCCATGAGACTTAAAAGGAAAAACACCAATCCTCAGTCGGCAGGCAGCAGAAACCAGGGGTTCTTGTCACTGAATCATACACCCAGACACCTCCAAAGGTGACTTCCTGGCTTCTCCTCCTGACGGAGAGGCCACTCTGGGTGCACAGGCACACTCCGCGCTGGGAACCAGCCCCTCACTGTAGCACCTACAGGCTCTCCAACAAACCAGGGCCCTCACGGAACAAAACCTGGACAGGGTGGTGGCAAACAGCCAAGGACAGCTGTAACCTGACCAGGTCTTCCTCTAAGAGGACTCCATCATAGCAGAGCCACAGAGCCAAGGGTGCCTGTTACTGAGAGACACAGAGACCCACTACAACGCACTTCAGCCACAGGGGTCAGCCGAAACCACTGCACAAGACCTAAAACTCAGAGGGGTGAGAGAGCCCAGCAAGGAGAGAGAGAAGCGAGAAACCACCAACCAGGCTTTTCTCCAGCAAACCTCAGCCTGTCAAGGGCTTATCGCTCGGTCCATCTTGATGCTCTAATTCCACTAGATCCTATGAAATATCCTACTGCCTTTAAGCAAACTGCATCAAGAACACCGTTGACAATGCCCTCTACTGGCTCCCTCTGCACACCAATGACTCCATCCGATGCCCAGGCTACCTAGGGTCACAGCCAGCCAGACACCTGGGAGGCCTGAGCTAGACGAGGCACCAGCTGCTCCCCAGGACCCCGTGTCTCCTGTTTGAGGCTCTCTTGAAGCCCGTGGCCTTGCAGTCAAACAGAAGAGTATTTCTGGTGGGCTGGAGGAAGCTCTCTGTTTGCTCTAGTGTAAATGGTGAGGAAGTTGCTACAAGTCCTGATTCCCACGGCTGTGAAGGGGTTCAATGAGGTACCGATGGAGAAACGGCCGCTGCTCACTCCCTCTCACCCGGGTGGGTACAGCTTCAGCAGGGTGCCAGGCCAGGGATGCAGGTCCCCAGGCCCTCTCTGCAGGGGGTTCAATGGGGCGCCCTAAACACGCCTGCCTGGAACCCCGGTTGTCCACAATCCTGGATCTGGTCCACAGACCTGAGCCCTGCAGGGGAGGAATCTGCAGGAGACTGCCCAGGGCCCTGACTCCAGGGACACGGATCTTACCAGGAAAAGGCAGAGGGAGAAGTGGGACAGAACCAGGGGCAGGGACAAAGACCACCGAGGCAGGACTGGAGCAAGGCACCTACAGATACAGGCACCAGGGCAGAACCAGGGGCGGGGACCAAGACCACTGAGGCAGGACTGGAGCAAGGCACCTACAGATACAGGCACCAGGGCAGAACCAGGGGCGGGGACCAAGACCACTGAGGCAGGACTGGAGCAAGGCACCTACAGATACAGGCACCAGGGCTGCTCTGCAGCCACCAGGTGCCAGGAACACATTACCCGCGGAGTCTCAGGAGGAGCCACCCCGTCAACAGGGAGTCGGGTACTCAGGCCTCCAGAATAGGGTGGAAGGAGTTTCACACGTCTCAAGTGACTCCTTTTATGAGGAGTTGTCCTCAGAGACCAAGTGCCCCAGCACCCTGCTCAGCAGAGGCCAAGAGCCTAAACACACAGGTCCAGGGCTCGGAGGCCACCAGCACACAGGAGCTCTCTTGTACCTCAGCGGCCCTCAGCACAGCCACACACTTCAACCTGGGGCTGCCAAACCACTTCCTGCATAGAGAAGAACCATTACTAAGAAATAAACTCACCCAATATCCCAGAAGGGGCCCTTCCCTAAGCACAGGTCACAGTCCAACCTACTCACCAAGCCCTTCACTCCATTCACTAACCCTCTCACCATGAACCCTCACTCCCCAGGACCTTCCCCATCTCCCCCTCACTCCCCAGGACCCTTCCCCATCTCTCCCCCTCACTCCCCAGGACCCTTCCCCATCTCTCCCCCTCACTCCCCAGGACCCTTCCCATCTCTCCCCCTCACTCCCCAGGACCCTTCCCCATCTCTCCCCCTCACTCCCCAGGACCCTTCCCCATCTCTCCCCCTCACTCCCCAGGACCCTTCCCCATCTCTCCCCCTCACTCCCCAGGACCCTTCCCCATCTCTCCCCCTCACTCCCCAGGACTTCCCCATGTCTCCCCCTCACTCCCCAGGACCTTCCCCATCTCCCCCTCACTCCCCAGGACCCTTCCCCATCTCTCCCCCTCACTCCCCAGGACCCTTCCCTATCTCTCCCCCTAACTCCCCAGGACCCTTCCCCATCTCTCCCCCTCACTCCCCAGGACCCTTCCCATCTCTCCCCCTCACTCCCCAGGACCTTCCCCATCTCCCCCTCACTCCCCAGGACCCTTCCCCATCTCTCCCCCTCACTCCCCAGGACCCTTCCCCATCTCTCCCCCTCACTCCCCAGGACCCTTCCCATCTCTCCCCCTCACTCCCCAGGACCCTTCCCCATCTCTCCCCCTCACTCCCCAGGACCCTTCCCCATCTCTCCCCCTCACTCCCCAGGACCCTTCCCCATCTCTCCCCCTCACTCCCCAGGACCCTTCCCCATCTCTCCCCCTCACTCCCCAGGACTTCCCCATGTCTCCCCCTCACTCCCCAGGACCTTCCCCATCTCCCCCTCACTCCCCAGGACCCTTCCCCATCTCTCCCCCTCACTCCCCAGGACCCTTCCCTATCTCTCCCCCTAACTCCCCAGGACCCTTCCCCATCTCTCCCCCTCACTCCCCAGGACCCTTCCCATCTCTCCCCCTCACTCCCCAGGACCTTCCCCATCTCCCCCTCACTCCCCAGGACCCTTCCCCATCTCTCCCCCTCACTCCCCAGGACCCTTCCCCATCTCTCCCCGTCACTCCCCAGGACCTTCCCATCTCTCCCCCTCACTCCCCAGGACCCTTCCTCATCTCTCCCCCTCACTCCCCAGGACCTTCCCCATCTCTCCCCCTCACTCCCCAGGACCCTTCCCCATCTCTCCCCGTCACTCCCCAGGACCCTTCCCCATCTCTCCCCCTCACTCCCCAGGACCTTCCCCATCTCTCCCCCTCACTCCCCAGGACCCTTCCCCATCTCTCCCCCTAACTCCCCAGGACCCTTCCCATCTCTCCCCCTCACTCCCCAGGACCTTCCACATCTCCCCCTCACTCCCCCAGGACCCTTCCCCATCTCTCCCCCTCACTCCCCAGGACCCTTCCCCATCTCTCCCCCTAACTCCCCAGGACCCTTCCCCATCTCTCCCCCTCTCCCCAGGACCTTCCCCATCTCCCCCTCACTCCCCAGGACCTTCCCCATCTCTCCCCCTCACTCCCCAGGACCCTTCCCATCTCTCCCCCTCACTCCCCAGGACCTTCCACATCTCCCCCTCACTCCCCAGGACCCTTCCCCATCTCTCCCCCTCACTCCCCAGGACCCTTCCCCATCTCTCCCCCTCACTCCCCAGGACCCTTCCCCATCTCTCCCCGTCACTCCCCAGGACCCTTCCCCATCTCTCCCCCTCACTCCCCAGGACCTTCCCCATCTCTCCCCCTCACTCCCCAGGACCCTTCCCCATCTCTCCCCCTAACTCCCCAGGACCCTTCCCATCTCTCCCCCTCACTCCTCAAGACCTTCCCCATCTCCCCCTCACTCCCCAAGACCTTCCCCATCTCCCCCTCACTCCCCAGGACCCTTCCCCATCTCTCCCCCTCACTCCCCAGGACCCTTCCCCATCTCTCCCCCTAACTCCCCAGGACCCTTCCCATCTCTCCCCCTCACTCCCCAGGACCCTTCCCCATCTCTCCCCCTCACTCCCCAGGACCCTTCCCCATCTCTCCCCCTCACTCCCCAGGACCCTTCCCCATCTCTCCCCCTCACTCCCCAGGACCCTTCCCCATCTCTCCCCCTCACTCCCCAGGACCTTCCCCATCTCTCCCCCTCACTCCCCAGGACCTTCCCCATCTCTCTCCCTCACTCCCCAGGACCTTCCCCATCTCTCCCCCTCACCTAGGCCCCTCACTCCCCAGGACCTTCCCCATCTCCCCCCCACTCCCCAGGACCTTCCCCATCTCCCCCTCACTCCCCAGGACCCTTCCCCATCTCTCCCCCTCACTCCCCAGGACCCTTCCCCATCTCTCCCCCTCACTCCCCAGGACCCTTCCCCATCTCTCCCCCTCACTCCCCAGGACCCTTCCCATCTCTCCCCCTCACTCCCCAGGACCTTCCCCATCTCTCCCCCTCACCTATGCCCCTCACTCCCCAGGACCTTCCCCATCTCCCCCTCACTCCCCAGGACCTTCCCCATCTCTCCCTCACTCCCCAGGACCTTCCCCATCTCTCCCCCTCACTCCCTAGGACCTTCCTCATCTCCCCCTCACTCCCCAGGACCCTTCCCCATCTCTCCCCCTCACTCCCCAGGACCTGCCCCATCTCCCCCTCACTCCCCAGGACCTTCCCCATCTCCCCCTCACTCCCCAGGACCCTTCCCCATCTCTCCCCCTCACTCCCCAGGACCCTTCCCCATCTCTCCCCCTCACTCCCCAGGACCCTTCCCCATCTCTCCCCCTCACTCCCCAGGACCCTTCCCCATCTCCCCCTCACTCCCCAGGACCCTTCCCCATCTCTCCCCTCACTTCCCAGGACCCTTCCCCATCTCCCACTCACTCCCCAGGACCCTTCCCCATCTCCCCCTCACTCCCCAGGACCTTCCCCATCTCTCCCCCTCACTCCCCAGGACCTTCCCCATCTCTCCCCCTCACTCCCCAGGACCTTCCCATCTCTCCCCCTCACTCCCCAGGACCCTTCCCATCTCTCCCCCCTCACTCCCCAGGACCTTCCCCATCTCCCCCTCACTCCCCAGGACCCTTCCCCATCTCCCCCTCACTCCCCAGGACCTTCCCCATCTCTCCCTTACTCCCCAGGACCTTCCCCATCTCTCCCCCTCACTCCCCAGGACCCTTCCCATCTCTCCCCCTCACTCCCCAGGACCTTCCCCATCTCTCCCCCTCACTCCCCAGGACCTTCGCCATCTCTCCCCCTCACTCCCCAGGACCCTTCCCCATCTCCCCCTCACTCCCCAGGACCTTCCCCATCTCTCCCCCTCACTCCCCAGGACCTTCCCCATATCTCCCCCTCACTCCCCAGGACCCTTCCCCATCTCCCCCTCACTCCCCAGGACCTTCCCCATCTCTCCCCCTCACTCCCCAGGACCCTTCCCCATCTCCCCCCTCACTCCCCAGGACCCTTCCCCATCTCTCCCCCTCACTCCCCAGGACCCTTCCCCATCTCCCCCTCACTCCCCAGGACCTTCCCCATCTCTCCCCCTCACTCCCCAGGACCTTCCCCATCTCTCCCCTCACTCCCCAGGACCCTTCCCATCTCTCCCCCTCACTCCCCAGGACCCTTCCCATCTCTCCCCCTCACTCCCCAGGACCTTCCCCATCTCTCCCCCTCACCTAGGCCCCTCACTCCCCAGGACCTTCCCCATCTCCCCCTCACTCCCCAGGACCTTCCCCATCTCCCCCTCACTCCCCAGGACCTTCCCCATCTCTCCTCCTCACTCCCCAGGACCTTCCCCATCTCTCCCTCACTCCCCAGGACCCTTCCCCATCTCTCCCCTCACTCCCCAGGACCTTCCCCATCTCCCCCTCACTCCCCAGGACCTTCCCCATCTCTCCCCCTCACTCCCCAGGACCTTCCCCATCTCTCCCCGTCACTCCCCAGGACCCTTCCCCATCTCTCCCCCTCACTCCCCAGGACCCTTCCCATCTCTCCCCCTCACTCCCCAAGGACCCTTCCCCATCTCTCCCCCTCACTCCCCAGGACCCTTCCCCATCTCCCCCTCACTCCCCAGGACCTTCCCCATCTCTCCCCCTCACTCCCCCAGGACCCTTCCCCATCTCTCCCCCTCACTCCCCAGGACCCTTCCCCATCTCTCCCCCTCACTCCCCAGGACCTTCCCCATCTCCCCCTCACTCCCCCAGGACCTTCCCCATCTCTCCCTCTCACTCCCTAGGACCTTCCCCATCTCCCCCTCACTCCCCAGGACCTTCCCCATCTCTCCCCCTCACTCCCCAGGACCCTTCCCCATCTCCCCCTCACTCCCCAGGACCCTTCCCCATCTCTCCCCCTCACTGTGGTCTGGTACTCCCTACAGATCTCCACACTCTTCACCTGATCTGAGGCCTCCAGACTGACCACCTCCAAGTCTCAGCCTCTGGTTGTCCACATGCCTGGATCTGGTCCACAGTGTGATTAAATATCGTTGTTTTGTTTTGTTTTGGGAGCACAATGGAGCCTGTTTTTCCCCATTACATTATGGCTTTTCTAAGAGTTATTGTGTTCGTGAGTTTCACTGCAGCTTCACCACACACTGTGAAGTAGACAAATCATTTTGCTAATTTTACTTAGGAGTAAAGATCTTTGAGAAGTAACAGGACTTCTCGAGTCACAGATACCAGGGGAAGCAGAGATGGGGCAGAAACATCGGCCGTCCTTCCTGAACCTGGGCTCTGCTTACTTTCAGCTGGGTTACACAGAAGCACTGTTTTCTCCAGGGAATCCAATGGCCATCTGATACCAATTAACCTAAGACCCTTAAAGAGAAGGCATCTTGGAGGACAGGGCAGGATGAGGGGTGTAGAGGTATGAGGGGAAGATGGGAGTGATGATAGGGAGGTGGGTTCCTCTACAGAGCCAAGCAGGGGGTGAGAGGAATCAAGCTGAGCCAGGCTGGGAGGGTGAGTCCAGTGTTTGCAACAGAGCTGGGGTGGTGCAGCAGGAGGAGATGGAGCCAGGCTGGGAGGGTGAGTCCAGTGTTTGCAACAGAGCTGGGGTGGTGCAGCAGGAGGAGATGGAGCCAGGCTGGGAGGGTGAGTCCAGTGTTTGCAACAGAGCTGGGGCGGTGCAGCACGAGGAGATGGGGACTCCATGGGGAAACAGGTGAGGCCCCTTTCCCTGCTCCCCACTCTCCACTGCCGCCTGGCGTGCTGGGCTTGGCACAAAGGAAGCCTCCATGCCCCGGGGAGACTGCAGCCCCCTCCCCCTCCGCCAGGGCAATGCAGTCAGGACCCAGTGCAGGGCTGACGATGTGCCACACTCTGCCCAGGGCCAGGAGGTGGCTCCATGGAGGGGGTGTGCTCAGTGTGCCCGAGGCCCTCCCCAGGCCCAAATCACCTGAATCAATTTTTTTTAAATACTCTCAAAAAAAAAAAAAAAAACTCTGTAAAGGACAGGGTTTGCACTAGTTGTCTCTGAAAGACAGTGGACATTCTGAGAGACCTCCAGGAGCTGTGGCCAAGGGGCACACCCAAAGTCTCTCTGCCCAGGAGCCGTTCTGTCACGGACTCACTGCAGGTGTCCATGCTGGGCCTCCTGTCACAGGCAGTGTCCACCAGAAGGCAACCACAGCCACAGCTGACGTGGGAAGGGGTGTGGAGACTGAGGGTGCTCGGCCATGCTGTCAGCAACAGGGGAAACTTGGGGGACATCAGATGACACCGAGGTGCAGCTCGAGGCCAACCTGCCCCCCTGTGCTGCAGAGTTCCAGCCCCCGAGAAGCTGAGGCAGCCGTGAGGTCTGAGGAGGTGGTCAGCAGCCGGGTTTCCTGGCTGCACCCCTTTCTACCTCCACACTCAGAAGGCCCCACGAGAACCCGACGGCCACAGCTCCCTCTCAGGGAGACAGTTCCACGTGTCCCCTCGCACACTTTATCTTATGGCAAGTTTGGCCACGAGGCCACTGTGTTTGCTGGCCCCTTGTCTCTATGCTGACTGAGGAAAGAGCACTAAAAAGGTAATGAGAGGCACAAGCTCCAAGCGGCCACATGCATAGCGCTTGTTCAGTGACACACACACAGACACACACACAGACACACACACACACACACACACACACACACACACACGGCAGAGCAACTGGGAACAGAGGTGAAGCCCGAGACTGCAGGCTGCCAGCAGAGACCAGTCTTCGAGTGACCATTATTTCTGCTTCCAGGGGAGAAGGTGATCAAGGGGTCAAAAATTCGAAACTGCTTCGTCTTCCCAAATCACGGGTCAATTCTGAACCCCGTTGAGTGGGAATGATAGAGTGTCAATCTTAATTTCACAACTGAGTTGTCTGGAAGGAAAGAATGCCTACTGCACTTGGAAATGTCAAGTGCAACACAGTAAATGCCAAATAAAATTGAATGGTTTGCAGAGCTAAGGGGTGTGTGAATGGGAAGCCTGGCGAGACCCCCCCTTAAAGAGGACCCTGCACGTGGCGGCGTGTGAACCCTGAAACCAGCACTTTCCCCTCCATGACACCCGGCACCTGGCATCCTACCTGCTTGGTCTTTAAACATCAGCCACTGTTCCCATGAGCGCACCATGAGCCCACCACTCAGACATGCATCTCGGTGCTACCGCAGGGGTGTCGCAAGGCACGTACCCAGGGGTGGCTCATACTTTCTTCGACATTCTGAGAGTCATCTTTTCTCAAGATAAAACTCCAAACGTGCACAGGAGGCAGCCGACCTCCCTGCAGGCCAGCTTCTCTCTTAGGGAACAGCTGTCTCCTTCGCTCTGCGACCGCCCCGGGCCAGACGTGCTGCACACACCGGGGCCAGCACCTCCTGCTCTCTCCTGCCGCAGCTGTTTGTGAAAAGGGCCAGAAGGTCTGCTGACAGCCGAGCTGCTCTGCACGCTTCTTCCTTCTCCAAGAGATCAAACACTCAGAATTTTACCGATTCCTTTATGTTTTCAGTAACATGAGCCAAAAAGTGATGGCTGTGACTGCATTTTAGTCCCATCAAAATGAAACAGCATCTGGCGTGTCAAATGTCTGGGACACCCAGTGGGAGAACAGAAGGTCAGAAAAGTGGCCTGGGGCGGCACCTGCTGAAGGAGAGGCCCACACTGAAGCCACCAGGCAGATGGAGCTCAAGGGACCCGGGAGCAGTGAGCTCGCCAACTTGGTTGAATCAGGTATTAAAGCCGCAGCTGTGTTGAACGGTGAAGAGAGCCATCGATCGCCTCTCGAAAACTGGGGAACTAAGTTTTAGCTCACAATCCCCAAACTGAGAAGCCCAATAAGGAAATGTGGCTTGCATCTGGGGTCAGACCCATCTGAGCCTGCCCGCTGGACATCTTGGACCCCATGGCCACCAGACCTGGGGGGAGCTGCCGCTGGTGAGGCCAACACCCCACACTGTGAAGCCACGCATCTGCACCATGACACCCACCCCAAAGCCACCCTCCGTCATACCACGCTGTTCCTTTCCCTCAGAGCCACTCTCTCACTTTATTCACTTCTCTGGCTGTTCTCTTTCAAACGTCCGTCCCTTGCCTCCCACTAGTGACGGGTCTCTCTCGGGTGGTGACTGGGCTTACTTACATGGAATTCTACAGGGAAAACACCTTGCAGGGTCTTTTTCTTGTACACCTGCTCTGGCCACTGAGCCCACCTGAGACCCACGGGAAGGCCTGGTGTGCAGCCAAGGCTGGACGCTGCATGGCCTCCCAACCCGTCGTCTCCACAGAGGGCCACACCTGCTCCAGAAACCTCAGCCATCCACGCGGGAACACCGCTGGCCCTGCCTCCTCGAGCTCTCAGCACAGCCGAGGGGACTTTAAATCACCGTGTCGCTCCTCGGCTCTGTGTCTAAAGTGGAAATTTACCACGACGCTCTCAGGAATCTCTTCTGGCTCCTTTCTGTTGTGTTAAGATAAAGTGCCACAAACTTGGCAGGCACAGTGGCACTCGCCTGCAATTCCAGAGACCAGAGGCTGAGGCAGGACGATTGCAAGCTCGAGACCAGCCCCAGCAACTTAGCGAGATCCTGTCTCTAAAAAATAAAAAGGGGTTGGGGTGCAGCTCAGTGGCAGAACTGGGTCCCATCCCCAGTACAAAAGAAAAGAAAAATGCCACGGATGTAATGCCTTAATGCCCAGGCACACTGACTCGTTACCTTGCAAAGCCAGAAGCTCAGCTCAGTGTGACTGGACTCTCGGCTCCAACAGACCAAAATCAAGCTACTGAAGTTCTCACTTGGGACCAAAATGCTCCCCCAGCTCAGTGGTACTGCCAGCACTCTGTACCTTAGGGCCGCAGGCTGAGATCTCTGTTTCCTTGACAGAGGGCACCTTGTCAAGATCACATCAATATATGAAACCCCCCTTCAAGGGTCTCCCACTTCTGCTACACCGCTTGTGAATTCCTCTTCTGCTTTTAAAGACTCACATGACCAACGGGGTTCCTCCAGTCAATGCAAGATAATCCCTGTATCTTAAGGTTGACTGATTAGTGACCTTAATTACATCTGCAAAGCCCCTTGTCACATGAAATGCTGCACATTCCTAGGGGAAAGCCCAAGTCTCAGGGCCAGAACTCTGCCTATCGCAGCACCCAAGAGAAACGGGAACATAATCCACAGACTCACAACTGCCAAAACTCCAAAACCACACAAATGTCCAAGTGTGACTTGACAGAGTAGCGGTTCTCACCCAGTGGCACACAAGGGAGGAGCTGCTACCACGGCCAGCAACATTGTATCAAGTCAAAGCCAGACCTCTGCAACATTGTATCAAGTCAAAAGCCAAACCTCTGCAACACTGTATCAAGTCAAAGCCAAACCTCTGCAACATTGTATCAAGTCAAAAGCCGAACCTCTGCAACATTGTATCAAGTCAAAGCCAAACCTCTGCAACACTGTATCAAGTCAAAAGCCAAACCTCTGCAACATTGTATCAAACTGAAGCCACCTCTGGGTCATTGTATCAAACTGAAGCCACCTCTGGGTCATTGTATCAAGCTAAAGCCACCTCTGGGACATTGTATTAAGTCAAAGAAGCCAGGCACAAAGACCAGGCCATTGGATCACAGAAGCAATAGCAGAGTCTTGCTTGTCTGGGACAGAGGTGGACTGGAATTCATCGCAAATGGCCACAACGGATCTAACTGGAGAAGGGAAATGTTCCCAAACTGTACCATGGTGATGGCTGTGTAACTTGGCAAATTCACTAAAAGTCATTGAAGTGCATGGAAGTATATATTTGAAAAGGGTCAATTCTGATATGACAGATATGACTCAAAAAGCTTTTTGAGAATGAAAATAAAATGGGGCTCTGCAAATGGCTTCCTTTCCATGTGAATTCAAGGTAGCATCACTCCAGTGGCAGATGAAGTCTCATGTCCCAGTCTGTCCCGTATGTCCAGCCAACTGGCCCTTTGCCTTTCTGAACACTGGTGTCGCTCAAGCTCTCCTGAAATGGTCCTGAGCCCACCTGGACTTGACTGTGGAGGACATAAGAAGATAAAACTCGATGCCCCTGTTTCTGTAGCTCTCTTACAGAGTCGGGGCAGGCATGGTGAAACACTGTTGCATGGTAGAAACTGGTACACGACCAAGCTGGGATAGCTGGTGAGCAGGCAGGCACAGGGACCCGCACCTCCAGTCTCCAGCCCACCAATGGGTTGCTGGAAGGTAAGAGCTGGCACAGGAAGAGGGCACGGAGCACTGCACACTGCTGACCTGTCTCCTACAGACACTCTCACTCCTGTCCACCAAGAGCCCTGCTTCATGTCAATCATCCCACGATCTATTTCCCCCAACACTTGTAAGATAATGGTCATGTCAACCAACCTACACCCTAAACTAGAAAAAAAAAAATACCCCCCCCCCCGATCCAGACCACCCATGCAGGAGAGTAGCTGCAATGTGGTTCCAAAGGAAACATTATTTCTACTTTTGAAGCCAGCTCCTTTTTCTTTTTTAGTAACAAAAATGGCACAGCCTACTTGCAACTCCCAATAACTTTGGCAGAGGCTGCAGGGGCTGATGAGCAAGAACATCTCTGTTCTCGTCCACAGCACAGAAACCAGAAACACCAGGCAACCACAGAAGCTGCTAGGGCGTAAGCCCCTGGAACCTGCCCTGTTGGGAAGGGGGTCTCTTCCCAGAGTGGAAGAAAGGAAGGCAGGAGGGAGGGAGTAGAGAGGAGGGAAGGAGGCACTAATGAGATTCATCGATTCCCAGAAATCAGAAACAAGCGAGCTTTGCAGCCAAGTCCAATATGCCGATTTCAGTCCTCAGGCAGC
This sequence comes from Urocitellus parryii, assembly GCF_045843805.1. Classification (NCBI taxonomy): domain Eukaryota; kingdom Metazoa; phylum Chordata; class Mammalia; order Rodentia; family Sciuridae; genus Urocitellus; species Urocitellus parryii. The sequence continues at coordinate 377,927 of NC_135546.1, forward strand.
CAATTACTCTGCCCTTCCCAGTTGGCCTGATGTCCATGACCCTGTGGGCCATCTGTTAGTTTTATTTTTAAACAAACACTTAAGTAGAAGGTAAGGATGTCTCTGGCCTCTGCTGCCTCTGGGTGCTCTTTCCAAATGCTCCAGAACATACTATAGGTTTCCACTTTGCTTTGTTTTTGTCTTGAAGGCAGCACACTGTGTAGTCAGTAAGACATGACACAGGTTTCAATTCCAGGTCTGAACTCCAGTGACTCACCCAGGTCCTAGTGGCACGTGAGGACCTGACCAGGGTCTGCCCAGGTCTGTGGGCCAGTGGCTGCTCTGCCGGGGTCCACACTGCGCAGTTCTCCCTCTGCCACGGCCTCCTCCCCCTCAGCACCACCACAGAGCCACACTGTGGACCAGGATTTCAACTGCTTAGAATTGGGCAGGTCTCAGATCCTGAGACATCACACTCGGCCACTGCCACCTGGTAAATAGTCACCTCATTCACTCATTCTCACGCTGTTCCGGGGAAGTGGGGAGGAGAGTGTCATCTCATTTCACAGGTTGGGGAACTCAGCTAAAATGAGTAAGCCTCCTCCCAGCAATCCGTGACTGCAAGACAGGACTGGTGAGCTGACTGCTCCCCAGCACGCGGCTCAGCTTGAAAACAGCTCAGCTCCCCAGGTGAAACCAGATAGGATGCCCCCATCTGACCCACCTGGAGGAAAGCGAGGCCCAGGCAGCTGGCCCAGCACCCTGGGGAAAATAAAGTACCAAGGCGCGGAGCAGCGCCCATCACGAAGGATCCCCACGCCGTCGCCGTCGGCATGGCGACCCTGCACTGCCTTCCGCTCTGCATTCAGCCTGGGGATTCAAGAAGCCTTAAAAGTGACCAAAGACTGTGAAAAGAGCCTCCGCCTCTGGCAAGACCCGAGAGGATCCAGACGGACCTAGCAAGGGCAGGGACAGCTGGAGCGAGCTTAAACAGCAGCTGGCCACCTATTGGACATTTAATTTTTATACAAAAAAGACAACAGAAACAACCTGAGATGGTACTGAAAGAAAAGAGAGGAGATTAATTATTTAGTTAATATTCCTAAATTTGGCCCAAACCAAATTGAATAACAGCAAGAGGTGCCACAGGCACTCAGTCTGGTCTCCACCATAGTGGTCACTCCATGGGCACCTGGTCTGGTCTCTGCTGTAATGGTCACTCCATGGTACCCGGTCTTCTCTCTGCTACAGTGGTCATTCCATGGGCACCTAGTCTGGTCTCTGCTACAGTGGTCATTCCATGGGCACCTGGTCTGGTCTCTGCTGTAATGGTCACTCCATGGCACCCGGTCTGCTCTCTGCCACAGTGGTCATTCCATGGGCACCTAGTCTGGTCTCTGCTACAGTGGTCATTCCATGGGCACCTAGTCTGGTCTCTGCTACAGTGGTCATTCCATGGGCACCTGGTCTGGTCTCTGCCACAGTGGTCATTCCATGGGCACCCGGTCTGCTCTCTGCCACAGTGGTCATTCCATGGGCACCTAGTCTGGTCTCTACTACAGTGGTCATTCCATGGGCACCTAGTCTGGTCTCTGCTATAGTGGTCACTCCATGGGCACCTGGTCTGGTCTCTGCTGTAATGGTCACTCCATGAGTACCCATTATGGTTTCTGCTGTAGTGGTCACTGGTAAAAGTTTTTGTCCATCTCAAAACTGATAAGAAAAATGTGCTTAAAATGATGGTAGGACTAAGGAAAGGCTTGAAATCTCAGAGCTTTACATTATTTTCCCAAAATTCTGCTGCACATACCGCTGCCAGGATTTCACTAAAACAAACCTCTTAAAACTAATAAATTACCTGTCAAGTCCCATAAAAACAGATGGTCACTTGGAGACAGGGAACGATGTTATTATCATCCTGCTCCGCACAGCTGTTCAGACTAGGAAAAGGCCATTCCACTTTCCATAACCCACGCTGAACCTCGCCTAAGATTTCCAAGTGTGTGCGTAAAAACGAAAATTCCGTGCAGCGGTTCTGTGACACATCTGGTTACTGTTGAGTAAATGTCTCCAACGGTATAAAACATCATTATAATAAAGAAGAACTAAAAATCCGTCTCTCTCCTTTTCTCCTAAGTGTCGTTCGACGCCCAAGTTCTCAACCATTGAACATGTGGCAGCGCCAAGTGCTCCTCACAGAGGTGCTGGGCTCTGGGGCTTCTGGATCAGGCATCCGTCAGTGCATCTGTGGGGATGAGAAGCGGCATGCCTGGAGCCCCGTGGCTCCCTCCCGCCGCTCCTTCCAAGAAGGGGCTTCAGAAACTTTATCAGAAATCCGGCACCGGAAACAATAAGTCAGCCCCACATTAGTGTCACACATCTGAAATGAGATTTTGATTTGTTAGTCTCCGGCACATTATTCACGTGGCCTATAAATCCTGCGGAGATGAAGACATCAGGCACCCACGCGCGCTGAGGAATGGCCGGCACCGGGCCGGCCTGTATTTATGCTCGGCTCTCTGGGCTCCATATTTTTAGCAAAGACATGAAACTTGGTAGTTAAATATATGGCCACTTTCTCCACATAACTTGCCAGAGGCATCGATGTTTAGGCCCTCGAATGGCCACAAAACATGCCCGTGACACTTGGTGACCAGAAAGAGACAGGTTTGTGGGGCTGGGGATTCACCAGGCGTCGGCAAAACAACTGAGATCTGAACAGGCCGCAGAGTTCACTGTCAGGGGAGCTCCGCCAGGAAACGCTGCCGTCCCTCCCCAGTTAAAGTCCACAGTGATCCCGCGGCCACGACTTCAGGGCCCCCCATGTCCCCAACCACACCCTGGCCTCGAGGATCACCCGCGGGCCTCTGAGGCCACCACACAGCTGGCCATGTTCCAGCTGCCCTGTCCACAGGAACGCCATCCCTGGCACTGTCCCTCCAGCCCCTCCCATCACTCCCTCGCCCACCTGTGGTCTCCCTCAGCACGGACGGCCCTAGGACGACACTTTGAACTGTCCACAGGCTCATTTTCGTCCCCTCCTAAGGCGTGCCTTATGGTGGTGCCTTATGGTGGGCACACCTCCGGCACCCAGCTCCTGTGCGGTGACGTACACTGATGAGGGACAGACTTGACTTCTCACCCAACTGACCCATCGTGTGCCCACACCAGATGACACACTGCACCTGCGTCCAACGTGTACCTTGGACACCCACCTTGCTTGCCCTAAGACCAGATGCCATTATCAAAGCCATGGAGGTGGCCCAGGGCCGACAGATGCCCGGCCTTGCACGTCCCCCAAGTCTGCGTGAGTGTCCAGTGTGAGCCTCTTCTCGAGGCCTGGACTTGAGCAGGTGAATGTGGCATCCCCAGTTTACCAGGCTCAGGGGGAGGCAAAACATGCAGAAGAGGGGGGTGGACCTGAGCAGACAGGAGCGCGCGGCAGCTCCCCTTGTGGGATAGAGCTGGGGTGGAAAGAGGGCCCCAGGAAGGGGCTGGCAGCCCCTGTACTGCAGGTTCTTGCCCCAAGTTCCATGAGGTTCAGAAACTTGGGGCTGTCCTTCTGTCTGTGCCATAGCTGGGTGTACTGGACAGACTGAGCTGGAGGTATGCTCTGATAAAATGCACTCGACGTATGTGAGTCTCTGTCAGTGCTTCTGCCCCTGGCCCTGCCATGGGAGGGGTGGCCTGTGTGGCCCCCATGAGACCCTGACCCAGGCCCTTGAACTCACTGATCCACTTCCTCATCTGAGAGGTCCCTGCCCCATCAACACCCGTCCCGTCTGAAGAACCAGTGAGGTCACCCATAAAACCCAGTCAGACGCCCACCTCTGAAGGGCGTCCACCCTCTCCTCCCCACAGGCCTCCCAACATGGCCACTGGCTTCCCAGGACCTGTTTTCCGAGGGTTAAGGACCCACTGCACCATTTCTCCATTCCACAAAGTCTCCAGAGGGAAACAGGCTCCACGCCTGAGACTTCAGACACTAAAAGAGAAAATCATTTATTGATTCCTGATGGGGTCCTGGGATAGAACCCGGGCTCTATCACATTCACACAAGTACTCTGCCACAGTGCAACATCCCAACCCTGCATTTTCTTTACCAGAGAACAAAAACACAGAAACAAAAACCTTCCAGGATGATTCATGGTTCCAGGGATACACTAAGAGCAAAATGACTCTTGTACTATCGAGCCACTGAATACAGAACAGTTTCCAGGAAAAGTGCATGATACTCATCGGGGCGCAGGGCTGTGCATTTACTGACCTCTCATCAGCTGCTGGAACAAACTGAGCAACAAGTACACAGGTGGGGCTGTTTTGGGTCCCCAAGGCTGTCTGTCCAGCAGCTCCCATCCCAGAGAGAGCATGAGCTCAGAGCTTGACCTAATCCAGAGCACACAGAATACCCAAGGAAGCCAAGAAACACAGAGAAAGGCCAGCACCCAAGAGCAGAGAGGCACGCTGACCAGTAGAGGGTAAGAGAAAACCCGGTGAGGTCTTAAAGGACCATGAAGACTGCATTTGGAAGATCAAAGCCCTTGTTTACAGTGCGTTAAGTTCATCAAGTGGGGTGCACTAATCCCCGCAGAAGAACTACAGATTGCCATAAAATGCCTGGATGCAAGGTGCATCAAATCACCCTTCAGTGTTCATCAGGACACAAACGATACCGTTGATGTAACTAACTGGTTCTGTCTTTCAGGCCTACCAATCAAGAAAATGCACCAGGAAATGTACCTGTTCAGTAAGAACAGCTGCAAAAGTACAGCAGCCAACATCCAAGGAGACTTCTGCATTGACGACCAGCTCCACGCTGACCCACCGGTGTTGACAATCGTGACAGTTCACACAAGGAGGGCTCACAGCAGCTCTGTGGTGCGAGAAATGCTACCAGCTCCTGAAGCAGTTGGAGAAACCAAGGCACAGAGCTAACCTGCCGGAGATGGCAGCCGAGACAACCAGCCGTCAGAGATCTGGCTCCATAGAGGTACCCCAGAGGCAGGGGGCAGAGCAAAGAGCTGCAGGAACCAGACACTTGATCAGCCGTCCTAGCACAAATGCTCATTCCTCAGGCCACACTCAGCAGGGGAACAAGGGGCCAGCACAAGTCCAGGTGAAGGGGGCAGGAGCTGAGCAGCAGGATGCCCCTGGGTAGCCCAATGTCTGCCGTACCCCAGGCCTCACGAACCCCTAAACTGCCATCCTGGCTCACCCAGGACAGCAGCTGAGCACACTGTGCCACCTTGCCTCACGGCTTCTAAGTCTCCAGGACAATAGCAGACCTGTCCTGCGGGACCCTTCTGCTTGTGCCCGGGGGTGGCCGGCTCCTGTATGGTTGGTGGACAGCTGCCTCCTGGGAAATCCTGCAAGTTCCCTGACCCACAAAAGTGGGCAGCGCCTGTGGGCTTGCTCAGAACAGTGTCCATCTCGGAGGTGGCCAGCTAGGCTCCCACAGCTGCACTTCTGCCTCTTACCTCGAACACCAGTGGTTGAGCCCACACACCGACAGAAAAATGACCACTCACGGCATGACCATCAGGCCCCCAAAAGGACGAAGTTTCTGTTCTGGGGTCAGAGTGAAGTCCACTCACCTAACCTGGTAGCCTGAGGACGGGTAGGAAGGAGCTGTGCTGGCACCTCTCCCAGGAGGCTGCCCCTGACCACCCAGTGCCCCCCTGACCACCCAGTGCCCACCCCTCCCTGGTTGCCTCCAACGCCTGGCACACCACAACCTTCCCTGTGGCCAGGATCCCACGCCAGTCCACCCACGGGGCCTCCTTGTGCCCGTCAACCCCAGCACCCGACAGAACTGTTAACTGGATTGAAATCCCAGAGGAGACAAGGTGACTTAAATCACAAGTGTCTGGGGCCCTCCTTCCTGATTTTACCCTCTTGTTACACATACATCCTCTGGCAAGGAAGCTGAGCTACCTTCCCCGGAAGCCGGGGAGTCAGGAATGGAAACGGCACTGAACTGAGCATATCCGGGCACCTCTCCACTGAAGGAGCCCACCTCAGAGCCCCCCAGGCTGAACGCAAGGTCAACAGAACAAAAGCCACTGCCGACCAGGGACTGGCATTCACAGGACCTGAGGGAACTCAGAGAGCCTGGCGGGGACCAAGCTGTTCAGTCTGCGCAGCGCCAGATCCAACCATCACGACCGTGCCAGTCCGCTTTTATGTCCTGGTGACCAAAATACCCATCAAGAACAGCTCAGCAGAGGGAGATCTATCTTGGCTCATGGTCTCAGAATTGAGCCCACTGCTCTGGCCCTGGATGAAGCAGGACATCACAGCAGAGGGAGCCACAGAGGAGATCTGTCCCCTCTTGGCAGGCAGGGAGCAGAGGGTGGGGAGGGGCTCGCGAGGAGGGTGCCCCCTTCCAGGACATGCCCCAGGGACCCACCTCCTACAGACAGCCCAGTGGTTAGCACCCCGTGAGCCCACTAGGATGGACTGATAGGTTACAGCTCTCACAGTCAGTCCAACTGTTTCACCTCTGAATGTCCTGCAAACACAGGAGCTCGCTGGGGACACCTCACATCCAAACCATAACATTCCACCGGGGGCCCCCAAAGCTCAAAAGCACAACGCAAAATACATTGAGGCCATCTCCGAGAGCCCCCTACTCTTCACATTTCCATCACTGCCCCCAAAATTCAAAGTCTCATCCAAGACTCAAGGCAAACTCATGTGTGAGCCTCTGTAAAAACCAAAACCAATTATTCACACCCAAAAGGGAGGAACAGGGCACAGAAAGAGGGGTGGGGTCAAAACAGGGCCGAAACCCAGTTGGGCAACAGGTCTGGTAACTACACACACAGCTTTGGGGGGACACAGTCTACCTTGCTGGCATCTCTGAACTCCTGAGGTCTGCTCCAGCTTTGGCTTCACCTTGACACCGTCCCACGTCACCTTGTCAAGAGCAGCCTGTAAGGAATCCAACCCTCCTGCACGTGCCCTGGCCTCCCAGACCTTCCTTTGAAACCTCAGTGGAAGCCTCCATGACCCGTTAACCTGATCATCCTGCATTCTTGCAGAACCAGCACCATGTGGTTGACGCCAAGGTCTGCCACCAGCTCCTGCCACACCTGGGATCCCAGATTCACAGCTACGGCAGCCTGCGTGGCTGTGTAGCTCACCAATTTCCTAGGCTCCCCTATGCAAGCAGGATGCCCCTTGATCTCTTCTCAAAGGAATTATTTCTTCTGTTCCTGGAGCCTGCAGTGGGTGTGGTCTTACAAATTCCTGAGATGCCCTCAAAGTATCTTTCCTGTTGTCTCTATGCACTCAGCACCTCTTTAGGGGCTGCGATCTCTTCAGTAGGCATACCTTCCCTATCCCTAATGGTATGTACTTTTCTCACCAAACTGCAGGTTGTTAAAACCCTTTTACTTTGTTTTCTGCTCTCAGGTCTCACAGCAAAACTTGCTAAAAGATACAGCATCATCCATGCCACTGACTGAACACTGTGCTCCCTTGAAATTTATTCCACCAGACTCATCAGTCTATTGCTTTTAAATTCAGCCTCACACAATCTAAGGCACACACAGAATGTCGACAACTTCTCTACGAGAATACCACACCAGTGGCCTCTCAATGAATTCTAAATAGAGGCCACCTTCCCCTCTGAAACCTCATGAGCACAGTCCACATTCCCTCCACATTCCAGTCTCCTGAGATTCCAACAGAATCATCCACTAGCTCTGCCAAACATCCTAAAGCTTTTCCAGCTTGCATCTCGGAACTCTTCTAAACTCCTTCCACAGATCAGCTCCAAGGGCTTCTAAGCCACACGGTCAGGTGAGTCGTGTGACCACCCCTCCTCCCTCGGTACAGTTTGTTTTACTTACTATTACATCGCTGTGACCAAAATATCCAACAAGAACAGTGGAGAGGAGGCTTCTGGTCGCAGAGGTCTCAGTCCGTGGACAGCCCACTCCACTGCCCTGGGCCCAAGGGGAGGCGGCACATCATGGTGGACAGGCCCCTGGAGGAAAGCTGCTCAGCTCAGGGTGGAGTCAGGAAGCAGAGGAAATGGGGAAAGATGCATCTCCCTGGGACACATCCCTGTGACCGGCCTCTGTACCTGACCACACCTGCTCACGGTCACCACCCAGTCAGTCCATCAAACAGGATGAACCGATTAGGTCACGGCTCTCACAGTCCTGTATTAACAAGAGCTTTGGGGGGACCCCTCACATCCAAACCCTGAGCCATATTTTGTGCAAGGCTGAAAGGTGGCCCAGGAGGCCCGGCCTCAGAGAACACCGGGCCGTATCCCACCACCAATGGCAACAGGCAAGGCCACCCCCTGCCAGGCTCCTTCCTGATTTCCCCACTTCCCACCAGGGCCCCTGGGCTGCTGATTCCTTAGCTCCCCTCCCCTTAAGCCAGGCTCAAGGACACCACCCGATGGCCTTAGGGAAACGCCGGGCGTCTCCACAGAGAGGTCAGGGGAGGGCATCGGGCTGTTCTGTTAGTTTTTCCATGAGGCACCAGGCATGGAACCCACACTCACTACAGTCCAGGCGCCAGGGACAGAGGATGAAGGGGCACAGACAGCCTGCACCATGCGTGTCCCCTTGTCCCGCTCCCTGCACACATCCTGGTCAGGAAGGCCCTGGCCTCTGCTCGTCCTTCGCCTGAATGCTGCATGACTTAACAGGTAGGAGTTAAAGCGGCGTGTTCCTTCCCACGAGGCAGGGAGATGTTCTTCCCCTTGCTAGCAAGGAGCCGTTTCTGAATGTCACTCTTGGAGTGAGACACACACTTCTCTGTTTGACTGGAGAGCCCTGGGAGAGTAAGGGGACTCATGTCAGCAGAGTCCCCTAAGGACAGGGTCGACTCGGTCCCCCACAAGCCAAGGAAGGGAGCATCTCAGCTCTCAGGAAAACTTCACCACCAGAGCGTCCTGGAACCTCCCGTGTGGATGTACAGACATATCAAGTCTTCTTACACGGGAAGTGTTCAGGGAGCCATCAGCCCTCAGTGGTCAGGAGAAATGGGCTTTGTGCCTCTGGAATATGGACACCAGAGGCTAAGGGACAGCCCTGCCACCTGTACCTGAGAGATGGGGCCCACACCCACCCTGCGGCAGGAGAAACCACGGGCCATGACACCATCTACCATGCTTCCCAGGAGGCGGACACGGCTATGCTAGCTCACTCCCCCAGACCAAAGGACAGACCCTTCTGTGGAACACAGAGGAGCCTCAGAGGAGCTGAGACAGCCCAGAGGGTGGAGCTGGGGTTCTGACCAAGAGTCTGCTGGGCCCACCTTCTTAACCACCCCCCAGGCTGCCCAGGAGGCTCCACTGAGCAGCTGATGGACCAGCTACCGAGACGTTGGGGTACACAGCCACCAGCTACTGAGACGTCGGGGTACACAGCCACCAGCTACCGAGACGTCGGGGTACACAGCCACCAGCTACCGAGACGTCGGGGTACACAGCCACCAGCTACCGAGACGTCGGGGTACACAGCCACCAGCTACCGAGACGTCGGGGTACATAGCCACCAGCTACCGAGACGTCGGGGTACACAGCCACCAGCTGCCGAGACGTCGGGGTACACAGCCACCAGCTACCGAGACGTCAAGTACACAGCCACCAGCTGCCGAGACGTCGGGGTACACAGCCACCAGCTACCGAGACGTCGGGGTACACAGCCACCAGCTACCGAGACGTCGGGGTACACAGCCACCAGCTGCCGAGACGTCAAGTACACAGCCACCAGCTACCGAGACGTCGGGGTACACAGCCACCAGCTACCGAGACGTCGGGGTACACAGCACCAGCTACCGAGACGTCGGGGTACACAGCACCAGCTACCGAGACGTCGGGGTACACAGCACCAGCTACCGAGACGTCGGGGTACACAGCCGCCAGCTACTGAGACGTCGGGGTACACAGCACCAGCTACCGAGACGTCGGGGTACACAGCACCAGCTACTGAGACGTTGGGGTACACAGCCACCAGCTACCGAGACGTCGGGGTACACAGCCACCAGCTACCGAGACGTCGGGGTACACAGCACCAGCTACTGAGACGTCGGGGTACACAGCCCTGCTGCCTCACACGGGCACAATCTCAGTGCACAGACACACACAGCTCCCCTCGGAGGTATGACTGAGCCCATTTTACCGATGGGGAAACCGAGGGTCTTGAAGGTCAGTGATTGCCTGGGACGGCATGGCTGGAGGTAGCAAACGGAGGGCTTGAACCCCCACCTTCGTCCCCTCTGTGTAAGGCTGTGGAGGGAAGACCATGGACCCAGGCGGGAAGCAAGGGTGAGGGACGGGCGGAGGAGCCGTGCTGTGTTCAGAGTCACGGGCCAGTTACTGCAGCCCTCCCCGGGAGGAGGAGTGTCAGAAGGGCGGGATCCTCCTACTCAAATGCAGAAGGATGGTGGCTTACAGAGAAGACGCAGATTCACACACAGTCTCTCTCTGGTGCTACAGGGAGCACGTGAGGCTCCGTGGTCTGACATCTGCGTATCAGACACTTTCAGCAAGGCTGTGTTCGGATATCCACACCTTTCCTCTTCCCATCAGAGGTGACCCTTACATTAATCCAAGCCCAAGACCCGAGAAGAAAAAGAAATCTTCTAGTACTTGGCTCACAAGTAATTTGAGCAAACAGACTCCCAAATCCTGTAGTCTGTTCCACACTGAAAGGAAGAGAAAAAATACACACCGAGTGAGCTTGTTGCTCATCTGATTCTCGCCCTCAGGTAGATCAAGCCATACAATCTTTTCTGACCTTGTAAACTCATCTCTTGACATTTTTGTAGACAACCTAGGAACCTCAAGTGCAGCCCTGGCCCTAAGAGGGTCTGGTAAGCACTGAGAACAGAGGAGACCCCAACAGCACAAACCCTCAGGTGAGGCTTATGCTGCTGCAGGACAAAGAGGGTTTGATTTTCACTTTCTTTCAAAATCATGCAACTTTGACTTCATATGCCATCATCTTCCTAGAAAACATCAGCTGGCATATGGGAGGAATTGTGTATTCAGTACCAAGTCACCCGACAAGCTGAACAATAAACGTGGCTCGCCACGCACCTACGGCAGAAGCACTGGAAAGTCTTACTTCTACCTGCTACTGATGTTTTTATCAGCTGTTTTTATATTCTCCACGAAGGCTCAAAACATGGGTTCTGACATTTACAGGAAGGGAGGTGGTGAGTTCCTCACCTGCACATGCCACCTTTTTGCTAAGCCAAATCACCCGGGAAGGCTGTGTTAGGACTCCCAGTGTCACAGCCAAGCGAGCTGTGCTTGGGATGGCCACACCAGAGCCGGGTAAGCGCATGTGAGGACACAGCCTGTGCTCATGCCACAGCTACAAGCAAAGACAGGCTTTCTTGAGGCTCTAATGCCCACGGTGGAGGAGACTGTGATCACCAAACCCACTTCCTCTTCCTAAGCAGAGACTGAAGCTCCACCTCCAGCCTTGCAGCTGCAAACATGAGCAACTGCGGCCAACAGACTGAGCTGCAGTAACGTGGTCCCTCTAGGTCTCCCCGTGCAATCTCCGGGACCCCTGCGCATGGATGGAAGGCGTGTGTCCTCCGGGGTCCCCTAAGCGTGCACAGAAGGTGTGGTCCTGCGAGGCCCCTCTGCGTGGCTGGAGGCCTGCGTCCTCAGGGTCCCCTGTGCATGGCTAGAGGCCTGTGGGGGGTGGGGGCCTGTGCAGGGCTGGTGGGCGGGGGTCCATGTGTGGCTGGAAGGATGGAAGAGGCACACTTCTCAGCTCCTCTTTGGGAGCCAATGCTGAGTGAAACGGTGCAGGCAGCATGATCCCTAAGTAGGCCAAGAACAGCCCGCAGGACTCCTCTGTGAGCGCGAAGCACCTCTATTACACGGGCCGCTGAGAATCCAGAATCGGCCAGGGTGTGTGCTATGGAAGCTAGCTGTGCCAATGCAGAGCAAAAGGGCAACACCAAAAAAAGTCACGACAGGAAACCCACAAGTACAAATGGGCTTTGGTGCGTAACCCTCATGTTACAATGTAGAATTAAAAAAAAAAAAAAATCTTAAAGCTGTATGCCTAATGCTTTTCCAAATTTATAAAGAATAATTTAAATATGTACCCAGAGGTTAATATTGCCTAAAAAAATGAATGAATAAAGAGTGGAGGTTAAAAGCCGTGAGCTATCGCGGCTCAGACGGAGAGCGGAACACCTCCCTATGCTGCTATAGCACCCGCCTGAAGATGAGCCCCTGCCTCTCAGGGCGCTGGTCCCTGGCGTCCACCCAGCCTGCCCATCCGCTGTGGTCGGGTCCCTCACTCCACAGCTCTCCGGCTGCTCCTATTCAGGCACACGAGCAGGCAATTAACGACAAGACATCCTCACTCAGAAAAATGGAAGGAGAAGACCGAGAGCCCCATTTACACACACAGACTCAGGAAAATAAAAAAGATTACTTTAGAAAAGGAGGCCCTCCTCGGGCAGGGACTGTGGCTCCGTGGCAGAGCGCTCGCCTTGCACGCGTGAGGTGCTGGGTTTGAGCCTCAGCACCGCGTAAAAATTAATAAATAAAGTGAAGGCATAGCGTCCATCTACAACTAAAGTGTTGTGAGTGTGTGTGTGTGTGTGTGTGTGTGTAAGGAGGCTCTCCTTGCAGATACACATACAGTAGGAAATGTGATCAAGGCCACAACTTGTGGAATGGAACCCTCTTCATAAATGCAGTTCAGGCAAACCTTCAAGTTCAACTCAGGCACCCCTTAAGGAGCATTGTGAGTACACACTGATCACAGTAATGGATGCTGGGCCACCTGCTGTGTCTGGGGACCTGTGACTGACACTCCATCTGCATGAGCCGGGACGCTGAGCTCAAGCAGCAGAAAGCTCGCCATCCAAGAAGGTAGGAGAACCCGGCTCAGAAAACAGGAAAGAGCCAAAGGGCCCACAGCAGCCAGGGGCACAGTCACCTCTCACCCGGGGCCACCTGTCTGGCCTTACGATAGAGTGGACACTACTTCAGCCTCTGAGAGGTCGCGCCCACCATCCATGAGCAGTGTCTCTGCATTACCCATTCCAGAGGCACAGCGACAGGCCACTGGTGTGCTGGGACAATGCAGGTCTAATTCACAGAAACCAGCGTCATCGTGGCCCGGCACTGAAGGGCAAAAAGAAACATCATCTCAACACAAAGGACGAAAGATTTTTCTGCAAGATCCTAGCCACGTAACGTGACAGACAAAGCCTCATCTATCAAGGCGTTCAGTTGCCGACCGTGTTCACATACTGTCAATCATCAGCCATGGACGGCAGGTCCTCCATGGTGCAGCCGATCCACCAGGCTGGGGGACCTGACTACGTAAAATAAAAAGAGCAAGTTATCATATTGACGAATTGCAACGAGTTAGAGCTGAAAGCCATGCAAGCTAGCCACGTTCGATAAAACTCCTTATCTGCATTTTAGGGTGCATGTCGTTAGCTCAAAGAAGATTAATTTCTCCATTCATATTTCAATTTTCTTTTATGGCAAAAACATAAAACCGTGGAGATTTTGAAATACTCTTTTCTTGCTTAATCAAATGTCGGGAGCCTCCTGTCCACATGGAGAGAATAATTAATAAGTCAGAGAGACTCCAAAACCGAGAGGTCGAGGTAAGTCTCACGACGCTGGCGTGCAAATCCTCTTTGAAGACAGGCTCTCGTCGAGAGTCAGAAACAACCCTCTGCTCTTCTGTGAAGAGGACTGAAAGGCAACAAGGAGATCACACGCTCACACAGTAGGTGCGCTGTAATTAGCCGCCAGTGGTATTCATTAATTTTGATGCACAAGAGGAAAATGTGCAAGAAATAACCCTAAGGTAACTTCATGCGAGGAGAGTATCCGTTGCTGTGAAGGCTCCCTATGAACTGCCACAGAAGTGGACACCGTCCACCCACTGAAATCTTAATTCACCAGATTCACTCTCAATCAGACATCAGTCCATTTTCCGCACAAGAAAATGAGGCTCCCACTCGATGTCTTATTGTTATCCATCGCGTTTCAGGAAAAAATGCTGCGTGCTGCCCTTTTTAAACAAATGTTCACGTTAACGAGCTCTCCACGACCCACAGCAAACGGCTCTGCTGCCCAGAGAGGCAACAAAACGGATCATTAAGGAAATATCTGCAGATCACGGTTTCTATAAATGGAACCTTAGAACCTGCCGCATCCAGTGCTAATCGAATCTTCTAATTTTATGAATATGCATTCTCCACCTTAAAAATGCTGAGCCACACAAAACAGTCCCCTAAGAACATCATCATCAAGTTAGCAAAGAGGAAAAGAGGCGGGAGGACACCAAATCTAATCTGGCTGGTCCCCATCCCAGTCTGTTGGCTACAGCTCTGCAACTTGGCAAGTTTTTAACCTCATCTTGCTGGTTCCTCACCTACCAAACAGCAGTGCTGCCCCAGCAAAGGCACAAGGTGGCAGGTGAGTGGACAAGAGGCCACACAGACGATCTGGAGCTGCCTCGGGGGGTGGAAGATGGAGAGAAGAGGAACGGGAGGTTCAGGGAAACCAAGAGGTGAGGAGGTCCACTGGGGCCAGGGGAGGCAGGGACAGACAGCCAATGGCCCACCAGGAACGTGGGTTCCACAAAACACCTGCGGCAACCCACACAGAGCACAGAGGATATTATCAACACTTATCCTCAAGTAATTTACAAAATGTCATTTTATAACAAAGTACATCCAAAAAGCAAAGTAAAAGGAAAATCAAATACATTTCAGTCATTTATAAACCCTTTGCAATTAAATTACGAACTCTCCCACGTGATTGACAGGACACGGATCCTCAGATTCTCTAGTCTGGGAATCTGCAGCAGGACAGTAATCAACCACCCAGAATTAGATGCCCCTGGTGAGGACAGCAATGGAAATTTAGGCAAGACTCGCTGCGTGCACCGTGCACTGGTATTCTCCACAGTTTCCTGTCCTGACATCGTGTCACTGGTGGAAACCGTGATCCTAGGAGGAGCAGGAAGAGGGTGTGAGATCCGCCCCGCAGACTCCTTGGTAAACCCCTCTGCACTTCTGGTCGATCTCGTCCTGACACTGAACTTCTGCACAAACACTCAAGTTCTGCCAGATTCTTCTCGCTGCCCCCTCCAGGCAGTGTGGTAGGACACACACTTCCTTTGTGTTTCCTGGTGCACTTCTGACCTGCTGGAACTGGTCTCTCAGCTCCTCTTCCAGGCTGTGAACTTCCTCTCAATCCAAAACTATCCAACAACGGAGACCAGAAGAGACCTTGGGCTAACACAGCCGCTGAGTTCAAAGGTTCACTCATTCAAAGGAGGTGCTTGGATTAGTCCCCCCTCCCTGTCCAGCCCCGAGCAGGGTCACTGCGAGGCCCTGGGCCAGCCACAGGCCCCTGGGACACCAGGTGTGCAGGGTGAGGGCGCACACCTGCAGTGTTCCGGATCTTGAAACCACACCTCAAGAACCCAAGTGAGCTTTCCTGGAAGTTTCGCTGTTTGATTTTAACCCACTGTACCCTCAGTTCCCCTGGCCCACAGGCATACACCACACTGCCAACTCCTCCAGAGCAAGCACAACGTGAAAAGCACGGCCTACGTCCCCACCCATGATGTGATGTCATTCTAAGACAAGCCCACGACGAGGAAGCTGATCAGTTCATGAGCCCTTATCCCCATGAAAATCTGCAGCAGGTTATCTCAGCGTGTGGCACCTAAGCCAACCGGGCTGCGGGAGCAAGGAGCGGCTTCCAAAGTCCCTTAAAAGTGGCCCTGAGGCCCGGAGTGCGAGCACTTGACCACCGTTAACAAGGGGAGAATGAGGACTAACGGCCAGCCTGAACTTCTCACTGCTGTGCCCCCACTTCCCCATCCCCACACCACAGGGAGACCAAACAGAAGGGTCCTTCCCGTAGGCCCCTGTCGTGCACAGGCCGGGGCTGAGGTCACCGCAGCCCTTCACCACAAATACTGAACTTGGTTTTGAAACTGAAACCAGTCTTCACTTCCTAAGGTACAAGTTGCTCCCCATTTCTGCATGAGCACCTAAAAACTACCAGTGACTGTCTAGAACATTCTAGAGGGAGGGCTCCCCTGTCTTCCGCAGCTGGACCCAGAGCTGACGGGGCCCTCGTCTATGCAGGGGACCACACACACTTCAGCTGACAAGCAGCAGGACAGAGGGGGCCTGTGGGCCTGGAGGACGTGAGGAGAGAAAAGAAGCGCACTGCCTGGTAGGAGGGCAGACGGCCCGGAGCCGGCCTCAGGCCTGTTCGCACAAACCCACCAGGCGCCTGGGCCAGGCTCGACGGCAGGACCTCCTCTGCTTCTGGCAGGGAACAGGCAAAGGATGCACATGGCCCCTTCCACATCCAGACCCGCCCTGGCCAAAGGACAGGCACTGTCCACACACCACCACCAAGGAGCCTCGAGAGGCAGGGGCCAGACTCGTGAAGACGACAGGTGGAAACACAAAGGCCCTGCTGATGACCTGTTCTCTGTAGTGCTGAGGATGGAAGCAGGGGCGCCCCCTCTGACTGCTCCCCGGAACCTTAATCTCCCCACGTTGCCCAGGCTGGCTGGCCTTGGACCTGCCATCCTCCCTCCTCAGCCTCCCGAGTCGCTGGGATTTCAGGTGTGCACCACTGCCTCCCGCCCCGCTGATAACTTCGTAATTCCCGTTGACGTGTTGAAACGGTGCTATTTGGAAATACCGGGGTGAATAGAATGTATTATGAAAGTCAGCTTCACCCATTTCTTGTTGCTTCTTTCAACATGTCCACTGGAAGCTTGAAACGTGGCCCCGTGGCGCACACATTTCTACAGTGGTAATCTAGTCAGACAGTAAGAATCTGATCTGCTACCAGACGGTCACTGAGCAGCAATGGGCAGACCTGGCTCTGGATGTCACAGTCCACACCTAGAACTGGTTAGTCCTCCACCACAAGTGCGGCCGCCCAGAGACGCAGGCCAGTGCTGGGGAGAATCACTATGGCCAGTCCACGTGCTGTAAAGCGGAGGCAGAGATCGAAGCTGACCCTTACACAAAGGGACAGAGTGTAGGGGAGGCAGAGGTGCCACCAGAGTCTGCACCCCGCTCTTCCCAGCTCGTGCAGGGGAGGCCTGGACAGGCCAGCTGCTGTCCTGACCCACCTGCAGTGGGCTTCTCCACGCCCTTCAGCCCTGCTTCTCCCAGCCACAGAGCCACAGTGGGAGACCAGGGAGGGGTGCAGACAGCTCCACAGAGGGACGCCCACATCAAGTTCAGAGCCACCATTTCCCAATGAGGCGCTTCTGCCCTCAAAGAGCCCCTGCACCTGTGCCTGACCACACAGTCACAGCCAGCCCCCGCCCTGAGCTCCACCCAAGATCCCACTCTAGTGAGTGCACGCAGCCCCAGGGCTCACTCAGCCTCTTGGCCGCCTCCAGGGCTTCGCTCGCGGTGCTGGCCACGAAGAACCTCTGAACGCGCACCCCGTTGTCCGACATCAGCTTCTTGCTCTGGTACTCCTGCAGGTTCAGCCACCGTCTGCAGGTCACGGGAGGCACCTGGGGACACAGAGGACAGAAGTGAGGAGGCTGCCCACAGTGGGAACCCTCAGCCAGCCCTCCCGTGCCCTTGGCGGGCAGCAAGCAACCAGTTTACAGAGGCAAAGAAAAACAGACCTACTGACATTCCTCATGAGTAAGTACTATTTTAACCAGACACACACACACACACCATGAATGCAAATTTCAAATGGTGACATGGAGTGAAGGCTGCGTGCCAGGCACCAGAAGATGCCAGGACAGACCTCCTGGTCCCCACGCAGCACTATGATCACGTGAGGCACTGGACCGGGGCCTGGGACCAGCACACTGCCCACACCTGGATCCCTGGGTCTGCAGGTGTTCCTACTTAAGTCAGTATTAAGAAACACTAAAGACTCTGACATTCTTGTGTCTCTTGCACTCCGTCGCATAGCGCTGTGGCACCAAGTGTATGCACACTAGGACCCTTACACTCTCTCCCAGGGCCCCCAAGCACAGAGCACTGTGGTACCAACTGTATGCACACCAGGACCCTCACACCCTTGCTTCAGGGCACCCACTTGCAGACCCACCATATTTTGCCAACTGTATGCACACCAAATATCAAGAAACTCATGAAGACTTTCTTAATCCTCTGAGATCACCAGGTCACAACACTGTATTTCTTCATCTCAGTTTTTAATAAAATTATCTGTTCCTTGCACCAGAGTTGAGTACAGACCTGAAAGATGCCCACTGATTAGCTCCTAAACTCCACTTGTGTGCTGCAGTAACCTCGTTTTTTAAGTAGAAGGGCTTCTCCAGTATGCACTATCAGGTTTTAACTCATGTCGAAAGAACGTAGTCAAAGTGCAGAATGACAGTAACAACGTCTTTTTTCTATTTTACCCAATAACATTAGCAGCATTCCCTGCTAAATCTAAAAACCCCATTTTGAAATGATAAAAATAACAGGAAAAGAGCAAACAGTTAACACTTGTTCCCATCCATGAACCTGAGGTGAAGGAGCTTGCACCAGGTGGGTCTTGATGCAGTAACAACCAAAAGCCCAAGCCCTCAACGGCGTCCTGGGGCTGGGGCCCGGGAGATGGCACAGGCCCAGCAGCGTCCAGCAGTGTCCAGTGGCCTCTCAGCAGGTCCGAGCATCAGGCAGACACGACACTGGGGCCCAGAGGCAGGGCATCCACACCAGGGACCATACCCTTTCAAGGCCTCTAGAATGTTCTTAAAATGTCGTTTTCCTTGGAATCCTCCCAGCCAGGATGCACTCAGGAGTTCTTGTAGACAAGGGGACCCAGAGAGGCCCGAGGACCTCAGGACTAGCCTGGTCCACTGAGGGGCCGAGGGTGCTACGGCCTGGACCTGGAAGGTTCCCCAGGACTCGCGTGTCAGACACTGCAGCCACGTTCAGAGGTGGGGAGGCGGTACCACGAGAGCCCTGGCTGCATCGGTGGGCCACCCGCTGGACAGACTGATGATCTGAATGGACAGGCAGGAGGGGTGCGAGTGGGGGAAGTGGTCACTGGCGCGTGCTGGGCAGCTCCTCCACCTGCCCCTTCCACTATGGTGTGCTGCTCACCGAGGCCCAGAGCTGTGGCCTTGGCCAACCTCGGACTGAACCTCTGAAACCACAAAAGTAAACTTTTCCTCCTCTAAGCTGCCCCTACAGAGGGTATTTTGATCACAGCTCCATGAAGCTGACCCACACACTTAGGAAGATTGCGAAGGGGCTTGGCACGTGGTGAATATTAAGAAGACACCAGCCGGATGCCCAATGAACAGAGCCTGCCTTTTGTCCCCGGCTGCTAACAACCTTTCATCCCCAGGAACGGGTGCCGCCAAAATAGAAAAGTCATTAGTCCTTACGATCTGAAAAAGAAATGTGAAAAATCATACACTCGAATGATGCACGCTTGTAAAAAGATTCAAATTCGACAGGATCAAACAATTGATCAAACCTATAGACAGCTCTTCCGCTCTTACAAATACTAGAAATGATGTTTTCCACACTGAAGTTGAACTGCAGTTCTTCTCTGGAGTAACACTGGGGTAACGTTGGCAAACGATGTAACTGCCAGGCAAGCAAGGCTACCTCATTTGCCACGTGTTACTTCTTAACTGTAGGTTAGTGGTTGATCTTACTTCTCCGTCTCAACCCTTGGTGAAACAATCATGATCAGGAGAGCACGAGACTTCCTATATGAACACATCCACAGGCTTGGGCGTCTCAGTGGCACGCCACCGAACATTCCAAGAAAAACACAAGTGTGAGGCATTGAATAAGAGCCCTCTAATGAAAGAAAGCACTCATGTCACCGATGTGCCATTATCTGGGCCCAGTCTTAAAAGGCAAATGGGGAGGATCGATAGATTAAGTCTATGTTGACATACCAATTTGAAGCCATTAAGCAAAGAAGAAGAAAGCACAGTTTGAAAAGCACATTTGAGGAGAATAAAACCAGCCACCGAGTGGCCGTGGTCAATCCCTTTTCATTAGAACACTGGCCGTATTAATTTTAGATACGTTAATGCAATCTGCTGCAAACTAATTGCAATTGATCGGGAGCCCAGCTTCGTAGACACATGATACATATTGACTGCTCCCACACTGGCTTAAATGAGAGCCAGCTTCGAGTCCGCCGCTCTTAACTGAAAACCAAGACAGTGCGCCCAGGTCCACAGCCAGGGCCCACGCCCCACCCATCACTCCTCACAGCAAGTGAGACTGACCACCGACTCGTGCTCAACGGAATACCTGGAGCCTGTCACCAACCTGGCCTGCACTCCACCCAGCCAACTCCACTTACTGAGGCTCGGTGCTACATCCAGAGGGGAGCAACCCAGGTGTACTTCTGCATCTTCAGGGGCAGGAGGCGAGAAGAAACTCACCAAGCGAATGGATGGGTACAGCGTGGGGGAGAAGAATCCTTAACTGATGAACGCTGACGTGAACCTGAACGGCTACTAACAAAGCGTTTATGTATCCTGCACGTTAGAGTAAGCTTCGCGCGCTCTAGTGGGTCACACGCTCATGAAAGGGGACATGGTTTCTCTGCTTGCTGTAGCTGTCATTCCCAGTCTCCCTCCTCCTGGGCACTGCCTTCGCTGAAGCCAGCTGAGGCATTGTGGGGAGTCCCAGCCGGGAAGCTGGCATTACTCGGGCCACACCAAGTCTCTGTCTTCCCATCCTGGCACCTTCCCCGTCTCCACCAGGGAGTGGAGAGCCTCAAAGAGGCAGAGGGCCCAGAGGAGGACATAGCCCAGGCACCCACAAAGGCGCAGAGCCAGGCTCCCTGAAGAGGGAGCCCGGGAGACCGTTCCTTTGGAGCCCTGGTCTTTGTGAGAGCGTTACGTAATTACCAGCCTCTGTACAGCCTGGTTTCAACGCTCCACACTGGGTTTGAATTGCAGCTCTTAGGAGTGTCAGCTCACAGCCATCTTGAGAAACTGCTGCCTGTGACAAAGGCCACCTCCCAATGTCACTGGCAGATGCTGCTCTGCCTTTGTCACAAACGGATAAACTGCTTATCGCAAGATTCCGGCTCAAGGTCCCTGGTCATGTGGGCCAGGAACTCCAGCCCAGCATGCTGTAATGGCTAAGGAAGGACGTCAGATTTCCTACAGAAGCCCTGCGTAACAGCAGCGGGGGCCAGAACCCCAGAGCGACAGCTCATCCGGGTCCGCTGGCCTGATGACCCCGAGTTCTCCCACCCTCCCTGAAGATCGTGAGTCCCCAACAGAGCCTCTGTGGATGTTCACCCCTGGGCTTCGGGGGCTGTGACAGTGGCAGTTACCCAGAGCACAGCCTTCCCTCCTTAGGGGAGCCACCATGCAGGTGGATGGCTCCAGGCACGTGGGAGGATCTCAGGCCACAGGAGGCGTCTCTGACCAGTGCTCCTGAGAGCTGCCCAGCAGGCTGCGGTCCCACATGTGAATTTCACACGCTCCCACAGGCCCCTTGGTGACACAGACTGGGAGGGGTCAGCAAACAGTGTTCCCCTTCCAAAGGTCTGCTCTCAATCCTGGCCACCACGTTTAGGGAAACCACACCTGCGCCAAGCGGTGGGGGCTGACCCAGGGGCAGGCACCAAGAGATCTGAGGACCCCAGTTTGTGATTCCTGGGAAGAGTGGCCTGCAGAGACCCCAGGGCAGCATCCTCCCCCACAGAGGGAGAAGGCTCCGGGGAACCGTGAGCTCAGGAGGTGAGAAGTTCAAAGACCCCAGGACTCGTCTATCCCTCACGATCCTGCCTGGAACATGGTACAGTGCTGGGCCCCGTGCAGCCTCTGGTCTGCTCCTGTGCACGTGGACCCTCAGTACAGCCGAATTTATAGGCTAGAGACTAAAACGATGGAACAATAACAAAATAAAATGATCACAACACTATTATAAAACAAATTATTTGAAACTCACGAATTATTTCTAGAATTTTCCATCCAGTATTTCTGGCCCATAGTTCACTGCAGAGAGTGACAGTGGAGGAGGAAGACCCGAACACTTCCTGCCCACCTGGGATCCAGGTCCACAGGAGGAGGACACTAGGCTGGGATGGGCAGCAGCTGTGCCCTGACCGTCCTCCTCGGCAGCCCTCTGGACCAGCACGGCCACCTTGCTAGATCTCAGCTTGGAGGGAAGGGAAGCAGCACACACACACAGATCCGAGGGCCTGTGGGAGCAGGGAGCAGAGGTAGCAGAGGCGTGGGGACTGAGGGGCCCAGAGAGAGCGTGGAGATGAAAAGACCATGACTAAGCCGGCAGAATCCACAAGACTCAAAGCACAGAACACAACGGCTGCTCGGAAACAGGCCATCACCAAGGCACCAAGGCACCGTCCCCGAGGCTGTGAAATTAGAGGCCCGGAGGGGACAGAAATAGCACCACGGAGGGCGGGAACCAGTGGGGTACAGAGGCAGGGCGGGCACCCCCAGGGAGGACCTGGCCCCTCCACCTCCAGGCCCTCCCACTGCCCTCACCCCCTCTGCAGAACCAGGGCCTCGCTCCGGAAGGCGGCACAGAGGAGCCTGGCCAAGGGCCCAGGAGGGGGCAGGGACCAGGGAATGGGGGACACAAGCTGGGTGCACTATCCCGCCAGAAGGAAGAGGGTGCTTCAGGAGGGCTGGAGGACCACGCTGGCGCTGTCAGGGCACACAAACGGCTTTGCACACGTGCCCACCCACACCAAGCACCCACTCCCCAGAAGGACCCATGGCCGGCGTGAAAACTCCAACTCCCAGTCCTACCCCCTGGGAGCAGCCCTTCAGGGAGACGCTCTTCAGGACAGGGGCCAACTCTGGAGATGGACTCATTTATTATTTGTGCAATGAAAATCAATCTACCTAAACCCAGGCCTCGGAGGAAATCATCAAACCAGGCAGAGAACTGTGCTCTCGTCTGTCTCCACCTGCCTGCACGCAGGGCTGTGCCCTCCCCTACAGGTGGCCTGTTCCTGGGGCAGGTTGGAGGGGGGCGGGGGCAGAGCCACCTGTGTGGTTACAGAGACGCCACCTCGCGCGAAGCTCCTGCTGCTGGCTGTGAAGAGGCTGGTAAACCTCAGCTCCAGCTCTCGACGGCAGCACCGGACTGGAATACTAACAGGGAACCGAGCCTTAAACCCAAGGGACAGGCCCTTCCCTCCCACTGCAGGCCTGGGGCGGAGGGCACATGGGCCACGGCAGGCCAAGAGCTCACACACTGAGCATCTCAGGACTCACCCATGGCACCCCGTCTGCCAGGAAGTACCCACAGCCCTACCTCGGTCACACTACCTGGGAGATACCAGCCTTCAAACAGACGTCAGTGTCAACAGACAGCCACCGCTCAACCTGTACCAATGAGTGCCGACAAATGAAACCCCGGGGGCTCAAAGTGAGCCCCGACCGAGGCCGTCCTGCAGGAGAGCGGGAACCCTGACGGGCGGGCGGAGGCAGCGGGCTGAACGTGTTCCCGCCAGCATGACCCCTTCTCTCAGCACCTGGCAGAGCGGGCAGCCAAGTCCACCCTCAGAGGCCTGTCCATGAAAGCAAGGTCAGAGGGAGGAGGACGGGCGGAAGGGGCCCCTTTGAAAATGAATCCACCTTTCATCTAACTGCAAAGCTCCTGACCACTCTCCACCTAGGTTGCCCCACTTTGCACACTACAAAGAAATTAATTAACCAACTCATTAGCCCTGGGCAAAGTTCTCAAACTCCAGGAGAGGAACAGAGGGATCCCCCCCACTTAGGATGAGAGAAAGTGAAGGGCATCCGGGGGCCAGTGCCCCAACCTGGGTTGGTGTGGGGATTCCAGGAGCTAACACACGCACATCCAGGGGAAGGTGCCCAAGCTAAGCTCCTGGGAAATGCTAACTCTTATTTTTAATGCAGAAACATCATGGAGGAGGAAACGTGTAAAAAGTAGATACCAGCAATCACTAGAATAAAAAACTGTAGGTGATCGCGCGCGAGTGATAAAAAGAAGAGTGCCCACGGGGCCTGCTGTTCGTTTTAAATGCATTGGGAGAGGTATTTTTAAACTCTAATTGTGGAATCTCTACACTTGAATCACTCAACAATCACGGAGAGAGAGAGAGAGCCTCAATGTACAATAGGAAGAACCAGGAAAACCTCACCCTCGGTGAGCACCGGAAACGCACCCCTGAGCCGAGGAGACTCTCATCTCACTGGAGCCAGGAGTGTGCATCTCACAGGTGAAGCAGGAAAGTCGGGAGACCCACGGCCACTCTGCTGGTCACGTGAGCGTCAGGACTAGAATCCAAGGCCCGGGCCTCAAACTCCCTGCTATGACAAGTGACATCTCTTTTCTAAGTCTGAGAATCCTGGAAGCCACGGCGCCATCTCTGACCCCAACATGCTGCTTCCATGATCGCAAATCAGGGACAGCAGTCAGGACGACAGGGCATCTGGAAGGGCCTCGAGGGGTGGGAGGTTTAGCCAGGGAAGGGACCACAGAAGGAACAGACCTCCGGTTTCCTGGTCGGAGAACCCAACTGGAGCTCTTCTCTGCAGAAAACCAGGCCAGGATCAGACCCGCAGCCCGGGGCCATTTTCCCCCTATTGACAGAGCATTCTTGAGGACACCAGTTAAGCGTCTGTCTTACCAGAGAGGGACCCAAAGCTGAGCTCTGGATTCAGACCACTCAGAAACCGGATCAGAACAGGATTTTTAGAACTCATTCTTCTCAGGGTGCCCTTAACCAAGTCTTACACTTTTTAAACCAAATCAGACGCTAGTGGTCATTGTTGAGTGCCGCAAAGTCCCAGAAACTGAACAATACACCTGCCCTCGATTCTCCCAACAGAGGACAACGCTGGCAGAAGCCATGTCACAGATGAGCTCATGAAGGCTCCAAGAAGCTCTGTGCCTGCTCAGGGTGAGGGGCTGGCTGGAGGCAGAGCCAGATCTCAAACCCAGGTGTGTGGACGGCAGAGCCTGAGTCCATCAGCAAGACCGGCAGGAGTCGCCTCCCATGCACGAACGTGGGAGACCACGGCCACTCTGTCCTGAGCCACGAGAGCCCCCAGCAGGAGGAGGAGGCTGTGTGTGTGGATTTCACTGTGGGAAGGACAGAGCAGGACAGACCCGCAGCCCAGACCATTTGTGCTGCGTTTACAGAGCATGTGATGACCCCAGGTCTCTCGGTCTAAGACCCCAGTGGCAAGGGGTCAGCGTCTGCGTCACACCATGATGACAAACAAGAGACTGGGGACGGGAGCAGGGAGCTCAGGAAAGAGCGTGCCGCAGGAGCTTCACCAGGTCAAGGAATTAATATTCTCCAAGACGCTGCCTGGTTCTCTTTATCCTGGGCTTAGCAGGAAAGCAGCACTCTTTTGAGCAGCAGAGAAACATAAAACCCTTTGTAGTGCAGCAGACGCCCAAAGCAGAACTCACTCCTAAGCCCAAGCTGCTCCTCTGCCAGCAGCAAGAAGCGTTCCGGAAGCACACAGCGGTCAAAGCACTGACCCGTGAGCGCAGAGCAGGTACAGGTGCACGATGTCCCACACGGGCACTCCCGTCCCCTGCCCCGGCAGGCCAGCCGAGCATGCGGTGCAGGAAGGGCACCTTAAGTCCACGGCGGTGCAGAAGTGGGCCAGGGCTCACTCCCATGAAGAGTTGAACTAAGGTGTGCCGACCGACCCAGGCTGGCTTTTAACCCGGCCCCACAACCTAGGTGGAAGTTGAATCCCTGCGGTGGGGTATTGAGAGGCAGGACCCGGAGGAACCTCTAGGAAGAGATTAATTACTGAAAGGACTAATCCACTCAGGGATCACTGGGCTCACAGGTCACCTCCAGTGGGTCTGCTATGGGAGGCAGTTTGTCACTTGGAGGCTCCCGAAGCCCTGCACACCTCAGGCCTCTGCAGAGTCTCCACCAGCAGGATGCAGCCCCCAGCCTGGAACTTCCCATTCCCACAATAAGACGTGAACTGTTTTGCTCTATTCGCTACCTAGTGGCAGGTATTCTATTATGGCAACGCCAGACTGACCAAGACAAACTCCTCCCTGGGAACGGGCAGAAGCATCCCACTGTGCACCTCCGGCAGGGTGGCTGCTGGCCTGACAGACGGGTCTGTCTGTCAAGAGCACAGTCAAGTTCCTTACAGCCAAACCTTCCTCCCAGGGGGGAGGCAGAGAAGAAAGGTCAGAACGTGCAAATGACAAGTGTACCCACAGGCCAGGGCTGTGAAGGACACACACACAGGTGACAAACTGTGCAGTCCCACCTCAGATGGAGGTCACCTCCGAGGAAATGGCATCCACAGACACCAGGGGACAGATGCTGAAGAAACCCGAGAGAGGCAGAGCACAGGAACGAGGCGCCGAGTCGAGCGGAAAGGCAACCTGACCCCATGGACACGCGGCCCTGGTGACCACCTTATCCACTCCGAGTGAAGCAGGGGCGTGAGAACAACCAGAATCAGGTTCTGGAAAAGTCACAGCCTTGTGTTCAGAGGACAGCACCCAAGGAGAGAGAACGGGTCCCACCAGACCCGGGTCAGCCAGCGTTCTCTATGAAGGGCAAGGCTCACCACGGGGGCCAGCTGCTCTCTGCCGCAGCTAGTGGACTCTGCCTCTGAGCCCACAGGGGGCACGTCACACGTGAGCCGGCGGCCAGGGCCACAGTCCAGGAAGGCCGGGGAGTCAAGACCATGACCCGTCCAGACCCGGGAAGGGCAGTGGTCACGGGCGGGCTGAGGGATTCCAGCGAGGACGCACACCTCGCCGTGAATCAGCTGCAGGTAGATGGGAAAAACCTAGCCCTCGACACGCATCTGCCAACGCGGGCTCAGAGGACGTGATGAGTCGTATGAACCCGCTGGTCTGAAGAAAGCATTTCTATAGAAACAAGGCCTCGGGTGTCTGCCCAGACTGGCCTGGTACTCCACTGAATCATCCACCTCCATCCAGCACATGGTTCCACCACGTCAGAGCAGCGGGGCCCTGGATCTCTCACCTTCCTGCACTGTTCAGTATGAATCCCAGCAGGCACAGGGAGAACCCCTCTAACCCTCCTGCTATGGGGACCGGACAGAGCTGCTCTCCACAGAGAAAACAGGAGACGCCACAGAAGAGAAAGACATGCAGAATTCGTGAAGGGGAGTTAAAGCAGAGCGTGAACAACGGCATCCAAGGGCAGAGGGATGGCCAAAGAAAGGCACAGGGGCACGGAGCAGGAGCGAGACCAGAGGGGGCCCACGTAGCCTCGCCGTGCTGGAGCAGGACTGGAAATCACACGGGCCCTCCCCGCACAGAGGTCCAGCCTCCAGCCTCTTCCCGGGGCCCGGGCTGGGAGCTGAGCCCACCACCCGACTCAGCCAACTCCGGCCCCCTCTGGGCTCCCTCAAGGCCCAGCAGGAGAGGCCTCAGCAGCACACATTCAGCCAGAGCTTGAAGCTCTGTAAGTAAGAGGAAGTTCCCCTGCCCCTCAGGAAGGCCGAGGGCCGAGGAGGCACACAGCCCCTGCAGGAGGGCACAGGACTGCATGGGAAAACCACTCCCGAATCAACCATTCCACGCGCTTCAGAAGCAGCGCTGGAACAGATTCTAACTGAACTGCCCTGTTCCTGTTCTTTGTAAGGAAAGTGGAGCCTTTCATCATGAACCCTAAGGACAGAATGAGAGAAAATCATTTGAACTGCAGACTCGGCTGGTTCTGTTACACAGAAAGACAAAATACCGACGGCCAAGGACATTAAACAGAGAAAGCCGTGAACTTCCTTTCTTTGGAAAACCACGAGAATAAAAGGATATTTACGTTAATGCCACACGCATTTAGTGAGCATTACCGTGCGCTATAAACGATTCAAATGCGGTTTTTATGGGAAGGCATCAAACAAAACGTCCACACACTTGACAGGCCTTTCCCAGACTAATTAGTATGCTAAGTGGCTGACAGACTGAGATGGATGGCCAAGTCCAGCTGTCCAGGCTACAGGCAAGGATGAAAGACACAGGGCCTGGGGCCAGGCCCCAGACTAAAGGACAGACAGCACTAATCCTCGGCCTCCGGTCCCCAAACAGCCTCTTGATTTCACTTTTACCCCTTCATCATGAATTCCAAACCTCTGCATCCTCATCACACACTCAGCAAGAGGGGGAACGAGGAAAAGCAACCGGCCCTTCTGAGTGGACAGGCCAGCCAAGGCCTGGAAGCAGGTCTGGTCCAGCAGCCGGGCCTGCTGCCTGCCTCTGTGGTATGTGGCTGCTCTCCTCAGAGGCCTCAGAGATGGAGACACGCGGCCACAAAGCCTCTAAAATATCTACTCCTGGTCCTTCAAGAACTGTGTAGACCTCCTCCCTACACAGAGACAGAGAGCTACGGAGAGTCCAGAGGGGACCCCGGCAGCTGGACTCCTGCACCAGCTGAGTGCCCGGGAGCTCACCCCATCTGGCTGCCGTGCGAGCAGCCTCCATGCTCCCTGACCCTCATCCCATACCCGCTGCCCGATGTCCCTCCTCGGACAGATCCACAGACTGCAGGCAAAGAGGGGAAGCACTGGGCTGCCTACTGCCAGAGGCAGTAGGGGAGGGACAGAGAGGTGGTTCTGCTGTCTTTTCTCCCAACAAAAACACCCACTGAAAGGTCCCCCAGGGATTCCAGGCCCCCGGCTGAGTGAGCAGGGGAGCTACAGGAGGCTCCAGGCACAGAGACCCCTCAGGAGCTTTCCCGACAGCACAGGTGACCCTCCTCTCGCCAGCATCGCTGTGGCCAGAATGCCTGGGCAGACTCGGAGCTCACCCACCTCACCTGCAGCGCGATGGAAAGACCAAGCCTCCTCACCGCAGGAGGACTGGAGGTGCACAGGTCCCCGCAGCCTGGTGCCCTTGGTGGACAGAGCCACATCCAGACGCTGCGGCACCCGCTCTCCACACAGCACCAGGCGGCTCGCTGACTGTGAGTGTGGCCTCAACACACCACTCAGAGCCGGGGAGGCTCCGGGACTGCACTGGCCTGGCACGTGCACAGCCCTGGTCACCCCAGCTGCAAAAACATCAAACCTCACTCAAATCTCCGGGTACAGCTTATGATACAAGCAAACCATCCACCCAGAACTTCACAGCCAGGGGCAAGAGCACCTCCCCTGAGGGAGAGGCAGCAGGCGTGAGCAATCTCCCGTTCACCACAGTACCACACCATCCTGAATTCCCAACCAAGGTACAAGCCACCTTTTCAAACCAGTGACACTCTCCAGAGCACCTTTCTTCGTCTCTGAACCCAGGTCTGCAGACCCCAGCCCAGCGGTGCTTGTGGCACGCACCCTCCAGGTGTTCGGCAAAGGAGGTTCGAGTGGAGCACAGCTGTTGGTGCTGCAAGACCACGCTGAGTGGACGCAGCAGAGAAGGACAGGCCCGGGGCCTAAAGTGGGGGGCCCAGAGGGAAGGTTCTGGTGCTCGAACCCTGGAATGCTCTCCACTGAGCCATATCCCAAGGGGTTAGTTGGCTTTTTGTCACTGTGACCAAAAGACCTGGCGAGGACAGTTTAAAGGAGGGAGCTGATCTGGGCTCACGGTTTCAGAGGACTCGGTCCATACATGGCCGACTCCATCGCTCTGGGCCCAGGTGAAGTAGGACATGGTGGCAGAAGGTCGAGGCAGAGGACAGCAGCTCAGGACATGAAAGCCAGAAGCAGAGAGAGGTCTGCTCACCAAAGACAAAAGAGCAACCCTAAAGACACACCGAGTGATGACTTCCAGCCACACCCCATCTACACAGCAGGGAAGTCACAGACACACACACAGGAAGGAGGTCAGGGACAGCAGTCAAGGTCATGGACACACACAGGAAGCTGGTCAGGAAGGAGGTTGAGGACAGCAGTCAAGGTCATGGTCAGCACAGGAAGGAGGTTGGGGACAGCAGTCAAGGTCATGGACACACATAGGAAGCTGGTCAAGAAGAGGTTGAGGACAGCAGTTAAGGTCATGGACACACACAGGAAGCTGGTCAGGAAGGAGGTTGAGGACAGCAGTCAAGGTCATGGTCAGCACAGGAAGGAGGTTGGGGACAGCAGTCAAGGTCATGGACACACATAGGAAGCTGGTCAAGAAGAGGTTGAGGACAGCAGTCAAGGTCATGGACACACACAGGAAGCTGGTCAGGAAGGAGGTCGAGGACAGCAGTCAAGGTCATGGTCATCCCCGGGAGGAGGTCAGGACAGAGGTGGAGGTCAGAAGGAGGTCAGGGACAGCAGCAGGTTTTGGTCACACACACGGAAGCAGGTGGGACGGAGGCAGGGTCAAGGGACCTACACAGGGAGCAGGTCAGGGACGGCGGTTCAGGTCACGGTTTCTGCACACACCACCATCCCACATCTCTGAGGCTCCACAGCTGAGGTTTCCCCCTGCATCATGGAAGAGTGGCCAGGGGGGCCAGCAAATGCAAATCAGAGAGCATGTAGCACGGGTATGTTTCAGGCAGTGAACAGAGACACAGGTGGTCAGGGGTGGTGGTCAGGGATGTGGACTGCAAGTGCATGTGGAATACTGAGGCCCACGAAGTGGACACAGTTCCCAGGTCACAGGCCTCCAGCTGACCTTCTGGGGCCCCTGGCCTTGGTCTCCCCGCCGTGAGGTCACTATTCATGCCTGATGGGGTCCTGCCTTTGACACCCTCCCTGAAGGGCCTGGCGTGAAGCTGACCTGGAAAGACGCGCGGCCACCAAGGCTGTGAGCCAGCTCCGCCAGCAGAGGCTTCACGGCCCCCGAGGCTCCACGCAGCGCAGGGTGTTTCGTCACTCTCCACGTGGGAACAAGCCCGGGCCTCTCCGACCTGCTCCGGGAGCCTCGTCACCAGGACCCACGGGTGCGGAGGGGTCGGGGCACAACCACCACACCTTAATGGCCACCCTCGCTGGGAAGCCAGGGGAAGAGCCAAAGAATAACCAACCAATGTTTCCCGGGTTACCCAAAGGCAGGCCCCGTTTTTCTGTCTGTTTCACAGACTGAGTTCACAGACTGCAAAATTTCTCTAATTCCGTGTCAGACGAGGAGTTACAGAAGATGCTGGGTATCTATGATGTCGATATTCATGAACAACGCTCCACACCCCAGTCGGCTCTGCAGCCAAGTCCCTACGTGGAGGTCAAACCTTTCCATCGGAAAAAGCCAACGTAGTTCTACACCCCCCAACCCCCACCCCCCGGGTGACTGCGCCTGACTCCTGCGCTCTGCACTCAGACCCCCAGGTCCCAGAACCTAACAGCAACACAGGTATCATTCCAGTCAGTTCCTCCCCAAGACCGCAGAGAGTAAATAACTATCCACAGTGAAAGGCCAGGAGAGGCCTAGCCACGGCAAACGTTAAGGAGGGCTGCTCCCTACCAATGCCTGTGCTCAGTACGTCCACCTGGTGAGAGTAAACTCACGCCTGAGACAAGAGCACAGAGCACAGAAGCTATCGCCACTGATTACGGCTACCATCTTCACGGTACCCATCGCTGCTCCCGGTGCCATCCTGAAGAGCCAGCCCAAGACGCTGGCATGCGTGTGCGGGATATCTCCACCACACAGGCCCTCGTGCCCGGGAAGCAGGCCCTGAGGCTGAACCTCCGCTAGGAATCTCCATCACACTCTTGCCTTCCCAAGCCGAACAGCTGTGCACTAAGCACTCAGAATGCAGGCAGCTCACGTGAGGAGAGACTACATCTCCACTGTGCGTGTCAGACGCCCATGGGAACAGCCGGGCTCCCAAAGAGGCGTGATTCCCAGATGACGCACACGCAGGCTCCGACTGCAAACTGCCTCGGCAGCAGCGCCCGGCTCAGTTCCACCTTGTTGGGTGGGCCACTTGCAGTCAGCTGGGCACATGTCCTTCGGGGAAACCTGGGGGGGCCGCTGTGCCAGAACCCAGGACCCCGCCTTCTACACTTTCTCCTTCCCAAGGGGCCACCCCACCTTGCGGCCCTGGGGAGGTCCTGAGCCCTGTCCTCCTCCATCAGGGAAGAGGCTGCAGGTTTCAGGTAGGACTCTGGCCAAGACGGAGCCTGTCTTCATCCAAAGCTGGAAGTGAAAACTGGAAATGGGACTTACCACCCTCCTCACTCCAACTCCCCCTCAGCTTCTCTGACCTCTGTCACCGCCCAGGCCGCAGATGGAGTTGTCGGTATCATGTCCAGAAGGACAAGTCACTCGCCAGAGGAGCCCCCCTGCCACCACCCCACAGGGCCACCGTGGAGATGGAGCCTGTCTGTGACTCATTCCGGAGGGATTCGAGCAGATTTTGTTCTACTCCAAACAGCTGGGGGACGCCGACTCGTGAAGAGATGGAACCTTGGGAGTTCTGCTACCGAGCGCAGGAATCCTCAGCTTAGGAGAGGAGGCCACCGTCCAGCGCCCACGAGCAGAGAAGGCTGGACAAGGGAGAAGCCCAGGGAGGAGGCCACCGTCCAGCACCCAAGAGCAGTAAAGGCTGGACAAGGGAGAAGCCCAGGGAGGAGGCCACCGTCCAGCACCCAAGAGCAGAAAAGGCTGGACAAGGGAGAAGCCCAGGGAGGAGGCCACCGTCCAGCACCCAAGAGCAGAGAAGGCTGGACAAGGGAGAAGCCCAGGGAGGAGGCCACCGTCCAGCACCCAAGAGCAGAAAAGGCTGGACAAGGGAGAAGCCCAGGGAGGAGGCCACCGTCCAGCACCCAAGAGCAGAGAAGGCTGGACAAGGGAGAAGCCCAGGGAGGAGGCCACCGTCCAGCAGCCAAGAGCAGAGAAGGCTGGACAAGGGAGAAGCCCAGGGAGGAGGCCACCGTCCAGCAGCCAAGAGCAGTAAAGGCTGGACAAGGGAGAAGCCCAGGGAGGAGGCCACCGTCCAGCAGCCAAGAGCAGAGAAGGCTGGACAAGGGAGAAGCCCAGGGAGGAGGCCACCGTCCAGCACCCAAGAGCAGAGAAGGCTGGACAAGGGAGAAGCCCAGGGAGGAGGCCACCGTCCAGCAGCCAAGAGCAGAGAAGGCTGGACAAGGGAGAAGCCCAGGGAGGAGGCCACTGTCCAGCAGCCAAGAGCAGAGAAGGCTGGACAAGGGAGAAGCCTGCCGAAGCCAAGTGCCAATGACTCGGCTTGGCACAGAATCACGAGCCACCACACAGCTCTGTAGGTTCAAACAGCAATTCTTTATTCCGGATCTCACACCAGCCTCCACACACGTTCAGGGGCAGTCTCGTTCTGCCGCACACTTCACCTACTCCACGAGGCTTTTTCCAAAATCCCATTTGAATCTCACGAGAACTCAACGGGAACAAGCAACAGGAACACCCTAATCCCAGCAGCAATAATCTTCAACCTCAACTTCCCTAAAACCCATATTCTTAAACCGGGAAACGCCTTAAACCGGGAACACCCTAAGCCCAAGGACCGGGATACTTCCTCAAACCTGCAGGATACTTCCTCAAACCTGGATCCACCCTCGATCACCTTGAGCAGGGTCATCTTTCTCAAACACACAAGCAAGGTCGCAGCAAATTTCCAAGGCAAGTCCATTTAACATGGGGTACACTGGCAAGGATTACGATGCGTCAATACCTACTTGGTAATGGCCCTCAGCATCTCCCCCCTTCTGATTAATTAAACAACAAGCAATGTGGCTTAGGACCGTGCCTGGTAGGTTGTCCAATTCAACATGTGGTTCTTACCCGTCATGGGAGAGCTGACCTTTGGGCGTCAACTTCCTGTCTTAGGTTGAATCCACTGCAACCAGATCAACCCGTCACTGACTACCGGTCCAGCATTCAGCCATGCTTGTGGATAGGCCTAAGCACCAGTGGGGGGGTGAGGTTCTTGCCTCACCTCTGTTGGCCCCCAAATTTTAGACCATCACTAGTAGAAGGGAGGAAGACACAGAAATGCCAAGACACCAAGCCAATTGACGGCTCCTTTGGAAAAATTGCGTCACTGGTGACACCATCAGCAAAGATGCCAGTGTTACCACAATTAACATGGGGTGCGCTGGCAAGGAAATTGCATCACTGGTGACACCATCAGCAAAAATATGCCAGCAGTACCACAATTCGCTGCACCAGACGATAGTTCACAATGCATGCAACTGATATATAGTCCAGGCAAGTTCTGCAGGCAGTTCAAAGTGGAAGAGTCTATCAATATGTCCATTTCCTCCCAAAGTAAATCAAGTCCTTGATTGAGCATTACTTGTTGAGTTATATTCATTGATGCATCAGTTTATACAGTTTACTGTGATCATAGAAGCTGTAGTTTGGTTTTCTTAGTCTTCACAGGCACTGGGATGGAGATGGGAATTCTGGCAATGATGTTAAAGAGACATTATCCTGAACAGAATTATTAAATATAATGAAAAGGAAAAGTGAAAGTAAACAAACAGATCTGTTAATCACTTTTAAAAACAATAGCAAGCAAACAGATCTGTTAACCACCTTTGAAAACAATCATTAACAGCTGTTTACCTAATTTAGATTAAACCACTTAAATCACGTGAATAAAAAAAAAAAAAATCCGGATCCATTTTTTCATGAGCGCTCCTCAAATAAAAATATGGACATACACACATACTGACATGCAACACAAAACAGTACACACATAACATACAACACATAAGACAATAATAAGTAAAGGCCTTGTAGCTATACCTAGGTGAAATCTCCATTGCAATGTTTAAAAACTCAACAGTCAAAAAATAAAACACAGTCAAAAAACAAAACTGATCAGAAAAACATTAACCTAGGTTTGTATGAGCTCAAAAAATAAAATAGAACTTTATGATGTGGGAAAAATGCAATAATAAAATAGATATTGAAAAAAGCACCGTGGTTAATCACTGTCGCAGATGTAAGAATAGCCAAACTGGAGCTCTGGATATCAGCTGTTATGGATTTCAGTCAAATCATCTTCTTTTTCTGTAGAAATTGCTTTAGTTAGTGTCTCTGGAATCCAAATCGGCTGCTGTTCTCCCTGTAGAAACACAAAAATAAAACCCCGACTCCAGACAAACACTGGGTCAGAAGCTTTCCATTGTCCTGTTAGAATATCTTTCCAAAGTACCTTAGGCTTATGTACATTTTTTGGATACATGTCTTTCCGCAGCATTAAGTCCTGATGAATCCAAATTTAAAAAGTTTAGAGTAAAAAAGGGTTATTTTAAGTTTATCTTTGGGGGATATATACCCCTTTAAGATCCTTTTAAATTTAAGTCTTTCAAAAGCATTCTGCCTTAGTTTTTAGAATTACTTTAGTCCTTTTAATTTTTAGATGTGGTTATAAACCATAGTTGTCTTAGCCTTCTGCATTTTCTATCTGAAATATCTTTGACATTTTCAACCATTTTTTATCTTATTACTATCTTCTACTTTTCTTCTAAGGTTTTTATATTTACCCTTAGTTGCTTTTTTCTCTCCTAGTTTTCTTTTGTTTCCTATTTTGTGGGCTTGGCACAGAATCACGAGCCACCACACAGCTCTGTAGGTTCAAACAGCAATTCTTTATTCCGGATCTCACACCAGCCTCCACACACGTTCAGGGGCAGTCTCGTTCTGCCGCACACTTCACCTACTCCACGAGGCTTTTTCCAAAATCCCATTTGAATCTCACGAGAACTCAACGGGAACAAGCAACAGGAACACCCTAATCCCAGCAGCAATAATCTTCAACCTCAACTTCCCTAAAACCCATATTCTTAAACCGGGAAACGCCTTAAACCGGGAACACCCTAAGCCCAAGGACCGGGATACTTCCTCAAACCTGCAGGATACTTCCTCAAACCTGGATCCACCCTCGATCACCTTGAGCAGGGTCATCTTTCTCAAACACACAAGCAAGGTCGCAGCAAATTTCCAAGGCAAGTCCATTTAACATGGGGTACACTGGCAAGGATTACGATGCGTCAATACCTACTTGGTAATGGCCCTCAGCAGAAGCCCAGGGAGGAGGCCACCGTCCAGCACCCAAGAGCAGAGAAGGCTGGACAAGGGAGAAGCCCAGGGAGGAGGCCACCGTCCAGCAGCCAAGAGCAGAGAAGGCTGGACAAGGGAGAAGCCCAGGGAGGAGGCCACCATCCAGCAGCCAAGAGCAGAGAAGGCTGGACAAGGGAGAAGCCCAGGGAGGAGGCCACCGTCCAGCACCCAAGAGCAGTAAAGGCTGGACAAGGGAGAAGCCCAGGGAGGAGGCCACCGTCCAGCACCCAAGAGCAGAAAAGGCTGGACAAGGGAGAAGCCCAGGGAGGAGGCCACCGTCCAGCACCCAAGAGCAGAGAAGGCTGGACAAGGGAGAAGCCCAGGGGGGAGGCCACCGTCCAGCACCCAAGAGCAGAGAAGGCTGGACAAGGGGAAGCCCAGGGAGGAGGCCACCGTCCAGCACCCAAGAGCAGAGAAGGCTGGACAAGGGAGAAGCCCAGGGAGGAGGCCACCGTCCAGCAGCCAAGAGCAGCGAAGGCTGGACAAGGGAGAAGCCCAGGGAGGAGGCCACCGTCCAGCACCCAAGAGCAGAGAAGGCTGGACAAGGGAGAAGCCCAGGGAGGAGGCCACCGTCCAGCACCCAAGAGCAGAGAAGGCTGGACAAGGGAGAAGCCCAGGGAGGAGGCCACCGTCCAGCACCCAAGGGCAGCGAAGTCTGGACAAGGGAGAAGCCCAGGGAGGAGGCCACCGTCCAGCACCCAAGGGCAGCGAAGTCTGGACAAGGGAGAAGCCCAGCATGTTGTTCTGCGATGCACAACGTATGGTGGCAGCTTGAGACTCAAGAGCATACCCACAAGGA
This sequence comes from Urocitellus parryii, assembly GCF_045843805.1. Lineage (NCBI taxonomy): Eukaryota > Metazoa > Chordata > Mammalia > Rodentia > Sciuridae > Urocitellus > Urocitellus parryii. The sequence continues at coordinate 414,627 of NC_135546.1, forward strand.
GGCAGCAGACAAGCCTAGAAAAGGGGAAGGCCTTCATCCAAGTAGGCAGGAAATGGACTGTGTGCCCAAGGTGTGGGGACCACCCTCTGGCAATGTCACCGGATCACAGTGGAGGTCCTGCAGGGGGTAGAGTCCAGACCAGAGGAGCCCCCCTCTGGACCAGGCACAGCAGCGCCTGCCCCCAGCAGCCAGCCATGTGGATTCCGCCCCAGGCTCTGACCAGGATCACTGGACAGCATATGAGTGACCATGGATGTCTGCCCCAGAAAGGGTGGGAACCAGCCCAGGGCCACATAGTCACAGACCAGAATCAGGAACACGTTCCCGGGGAGTCAGGAGAATTCTAGGGGGCAGATCGTCAACTCCTCATGATTAATATTACCAAGTATCTTCCACAGGCTCGGACGATGTCTAGAGGAACTCAAACTTAAGTGAAATTAAAAAGGGATATCACACAGGCTAGAAAAAAGTGCCTTGAATCTTAACAAGTCCACAGCACATGAACTGCTTCTCTCATTAGATTCAGGAATATGACTTCGTTTGAAACCCACCAAGAGAAAACACTTATTCAGAAGATTCCAATAAAAAATTAATCACCACTTGCTTCCACTTGACCATGCACAGAACTCAACAGTGGGTTTTTGAAAACCAAAGTACAGTCTGTCTTGGGTGAATTATACTTGCGAATCCTTCAAGAGCCGGGACATGTTAATCAATAAGGTGTGAGGGTAATTGACCGACTTACATAAGCGAACAAAATACTCGCCATTAAAAATGAGTGAAGCCTGTCACTGAACTTGTCGAGGGCTCACAGAACCACACACTGAGTTAACAGAGAAAACAGCAAGCAAGGGCTCCTGCGACCTGCCTCCACGCTCCAGGTTACTAACGCTTCCTCCGGGTGACGGTGGCCGAGGCGTCTGAAGTTCCTTGGCCCTAAGCCCTTCTTCTTCAGAGACTTACCCAGGGTAGACACGGTTCAGAGGGGGACATCCCTGCCTCTAGCGCAAATACCTTCCCCCTACCATACTGTGACTTGCTAGGGAAAGCCGTCGAGTGGGGTAATGAAGAGCGTGGGTTTCACAACCAGTTGAGTGCCATAAACACGTCCAGGGGGTTACCACTAACCAGGTGACAAGGGTGAGCCGAGGGAAACTGCCAGGGGTCCGGTAACTTTCTGTATTGTTCCTGGGGAGTGGTGATCACTACAGCTGCTAAAACACGCGTGCACATGCACACGCACGCGCGCACACACACACACACACACACACACAGAGTACGCATTTCATTCATAGTATTTTAGGCTACGATTCACCATTCTAAGACGGTTTACGTGAAAGAGCAAACTTTGAAGCCCCGTAGCCAGGAGTTCACATCTGGACTCTACCTCGTACAACAGGGTGAGTTCAGAGAGCCCACTTCACCTCTCTGGCTGGGGCTTCTTCTGTACAATGGTGATGACAGGTAACGAGGGTGCATGGTGCACAGACTGCCGTTAAGCGTGGAGGAGGAAACGCACTTCCAGAGCCCAACCCCTCACAGCCCCGTTGAGGGTTGCCCTGCAGAGGCTCAGGAACGGCCCCTCGCCTCCTGTCTGAACCGAAGCACGTCAAGCGTTTGCCGCCTGCAGCTACTCCCTACAGCTGACGGGATGAGGCTGCTCTGCCCACGGCCGAATGCAGACGCAGTCCTCTCGCCTGGGCCAGATCACGGCACATCGAGGCCTCACCGCTCAGAGGAGGCAGATTGGGTCAACCAACAAAGCCGGCCAGGGGGCCCGTGAACACAAGGTGGGACCACTGTGCACTGAGTGTGACTCATCAGGAAAGCAGCAGTCCGGGAAGCCTCTGGAGAAGAGGCGGATGCGCGGACGGCGGGGTGGCACAGGAGAATCACGCGGCCTCTGAGTCTGACGGAGGCTCCGGCCCAGCCCTGCTACTGGCGGCAGCACTGTCATCACAGACCCTGATGGGGACCCCCAGGGTGTCCCCTGGACCCTCCGCAGCTCAGCTTTCCCCCTCTGTGATGACCGGTTCCCATGACCTCGTCCTGGCCAGCGACAGGGGAGGAAGCCCCAGTGAGGGTCCAGGGAGCATAGCCTCCCCTAGATGTTGACACAGAATCGTGCAGAGCCACTGGGACCTGGCCTGGTGCCCACCCAGGTTCCAGAACAAGTCCCTATTTCTTCAAAACACTCTTGGGACAAGTTCTCCAAAACGCACTCAAGTTGCTCTTTTCCTGGAGAATGTGGAAGGTCTGTGAGCGAGTGGGCAGAGACACAGGTGCCCGGGCTTCGTCCCTGTGATACCTGAGGGAGCCCAGGGGTCTGCACTGCGGCAAGCATCCCAGGTCACCCTGACGCAGGTGCCCCAGGTCCCACTGAGCCCTGGCCTCTGTCACCTGCCATCAGCCCAACTCTGCTCTCTCTCCGTGGCTGCCTGGCCCACACAGCCCCAGTGGGCTTTGAAAACTCCATCCAGTGGCATGGCCTTTCTGCTCCAAACCCTCCACTGGCAAAGCTCCATCAAAGTGCTTAACTGAGCAACGTGGCCTGAGATCAACTTCAGCTTCTCTCCCCAACCCCGATTATTTATACCCAGCAAGTCCCTGAGATGCACCCGTCAGGTCACAGGAATCCGGCTTGATGTTGCAGACCCAGCTGGACTTGCAGGGCACTGATGTAAACCTGCCAGGGTCAATCCTCAGATGCCTCCCGCCGTGGGCAGCTGGAAGCTGGGGAAAGCGACACCACACACCAGCCGTCTCCTTGGACATCTGAGGCACGTGTGCCCCTCTGACGGGCTGCCAGCTGGGACTCTGTCATCTCATGGATCACATGCAGGGATTCCATCGATCTCTCCTGTACCTTGATGGTTTCCCTGAATGAAGCTTGCATGAAAGTTCCAGTTACATAAACACTGGATATCAACTGCGCACCTGGTGAGCGGAACATCGAGTGCACTGTGTGTGTAACACTAGAAAAAGGAACAAAGTCACCGGTGTGCTACGGTCATCAGTGGAAGGGCACTGTCTGGCCAGGCCACGCCACGCTGACTACCTCCTCAGAGAACGGTGTCCACTTACCAGGACTTCATGTTATTGAGCACAGGCTGATATTAGTTTTGGAGCTCAGCCATGCCTTCAAAAACATCCTACTGAAATTAGCAATAACTGTTTTTCTGACTTACGAGAATTTAGAACTTGCCCTAGGAAATTTCCCAAAATAAATTTCTTTCTCAAGTAGAAAGATAATGATGTTTGCTCTCTGGGAAGATAAAAAAAAAAAGTACCATCTTTGTAGAATTAGAGCCATACAATTCCAACAATGAAAGGTCACTTCATATCTAATGGGCTGGAAAATTTTAATGACCATATTTGATAGCGGTCAGGGTACGAGGAGACACACCATCTCACAGACTGCACGTCCATGTCCTCATTGGTAAGAAGAGGTTGGTGTTTCGTGAGGAATAAATGAGTCGATCCACACAAACCGCTCGGAATGGGATGTGGCATGTAACAAACGGAGAGCCGAGAGGAGCCACTGCTGTTGTTTCCAGTCGCCACGGACAGGAGAATAAATGTGTGCAGATTTTCTGGAGGGCGATCTCAAGGACTTATTTGATCAGCCAACATAAATTAATGTCCAAAAATATCCGCTGCAGCATTAAATCGGTGGACATTGGAAAATGCACAGATGCCGCTAATACAACAGAGATGAAGCAGAACACCACAGCCACGCAGAACCACCTCCGTTCCTCAGCGGCACCGGAAACAACACCCGCACAACCGTGGGACGTGCTGGCGCAGCCTCCGTGGGAGAGGAGTAAACAGAGCTTCTGATGAGGGTGATCCTGATTCCGGTTAAAGGCAGCGGCAAACGTGCGTGATGGGGACGTGTGCGAAACCAAAGCTCCTCTAAGCTCACGCGGCGCTCCACGGCACGGTGACCACGGGTGACCTCTGCAGACTCTCGCGGTTCTCCTGGATTTTCCAAGCTTTCTGCAATGAGTGCAAACTCAATTTTCTACATCAGAAATGATGTTCCCTGTGTCGATCGCCTGTCCTAGGTCAGACATGGATAACTTCTGACATCCATGGATTTTTTTCCCCCCCGGACGGTGTTTTTAATACCCGTCAGTGGATGTCAGCAACTTGGTATCCTTGATGTATTAATCTTCCAAAACAGGTTTTTAAAAACTCTCCCCAGATTCCTCCGAGAAACGAGAGCTGCCTGTCAACCCAGAGGACATCCTATTTGACACGGTTCATGGAAACTTGGACGAGCAGCGGAAAAAGCCAGAATCGCCGGGCAGAGACGGGGAACTCGGATAACGATAAAACGAGGACACTTTTAAAATCAAAAGGGTTCCCCTGAAACAACGAGGCTTCACACGCGAGGAAACCCGCGGTGGGTGACCTTGGCCTCGACCGTCTCTCCTACACTTTCTTACGTGATTGGGCCATTCATTCCTTCATTTCATACCGTGGAATAAATGAAGACCTCAGTAGCCCCCAGGTGAGTTCTGGAAACTGGATACAGAGGTCAGTCAGAATCAGAACAAGAATCAATGAGTTCATCCACACAAACTGTCGGCCCGGGGTGCAGCTCGGTGGGGGAGACCTGCCTGGGTTTAGCCCCAGCACTAAGGGGAAGGGATGACCATGATCACAGTCGAGATCCACGACAGCCCTGTTTATCTGCAATCCTGTCATTCAACACAACAAACTCGACCGCCACAGAGAACGGCGGAAGGACAAGCTCCCGGTCCCCAAAGTGAAGTACAGGTATCAACCACTCTCTGTCTCTTTTTCCCTGGCGCTAGGAATGGAGCCCAGGGCCTCGGGCAGGCTAGCGAGCGCTCACCACGGAGGTGCCCCCAGCCCTTCTGCACAGTCTGCTCCAGATCACACTGACCAAGGAGCCCCTCAGGAAAGAGGGCACAGCGATCGGTTCTCACCTGGTGGGGAGCACGTGGCAGGAAGCACGTGCTGCTCACTTCAACTTTGATCAACTACTCGTGGACGTTTTTCCACTAAAGGGGAAATACAATCATCCTCTCGACTCTGCAAGTTCTGACGATGCCGTCCAGATGGCCAGACTCACTCCTGGGTGACTCAGAGTGGGTAAGTGCTCATCCGAAGCAGTAGACTGCGTCCCTTCAACAAGTGTCAGCCAGCAGGGTCACAGTCACCTCCAAGACAGCCACGGTGAGCCGCCGGACATCCAGCAGCAAAGGCCACTGGCCAGTGCCAGGAGGGGAACCTTGGACACAGGAGTCGCCTTACCGAGAGCGCCACCTGGCCGGACCCCAAGGATGACCTGAAGATGTCAGCCAGGGGCACCTGCCGCAGAGGAACCTCAGGGCCACACGCAGACCAGCCCGGAGTCTGCAGGGACGACAGCACTGACAGCCCTGGTGGGTGGGGTGGCGTCTGCATGGCTGCGACAGGGAAGAAAACAGCCTGGGGCAGGCTGTAGAAGGACTGGGGGAGCGACCCTGGGCTCGATCCCCTGCTCCACGGTCCTGAGACTACCACAGAAAGGATCCTTCCGTCCAAAATGGTAAGTTCTGTGTAGTATCTACCCTAGGGTACTCAACTTGCCGTCTTAAGAAAGCAAATGATCCAGATTCACAAAGTGCCCCTGTGTAAAATGGTGCATGCAAATCTCTATGCTCAAATGATGAAGCAAAAAGACAAAAGGGGTCACTATCACCACTAATAAAACAGCAAGCACCACTAACACGGTCCACATGCTGGGGTACGTCACCGCACCCTGGCTGGGCGAGGAAAACAGAGCCCGAGGGTCTGACGAAGCGGCCTTGCCAGGGAACAGCCGCAGAGCCAGGCCAGCCCAGCACTCAGGGGTCCCCCTGGACAGCCTGTTTCTAAGCTGACCGACCATCAAGTAGCAGCGTGTGTTTCTCAGCGATTGAAAACCCATCTTTAGAACACCGATTTGATTCTGGGTAATAGCCACGCTTCAACAGAAAACATAAAGTAGGAACCGTGTTTCTATTCCCCGTGACCATGGAGAGTCCCCGCTGCCCGTGAAACCCGCTCAGACAGCGGTGTTAGGACGGAACGGCTTCCCAAGTCCACCACGGCCCTGAGACTCTAAACCCCGTGGAGCAGCGTTTCAGAGTTCACGTGGGACCCTAGGGTCAGAGAGGACTTGGGCATCTATCAGCTTTCCTCCTGGGAGACCCACAGACATGAAGCCGCGGGAACCAGGTCCATCACCATCACCTCTCTGAACCCTTCCAACTTGCTCGATTGATTTGATCGACAGTCACAACTGCCGCCCGGATCATCGTCGATGGGGACGTTCTCCAGGTTCCTGTGGCCTATGACATGTCCAAACGGCAGGGACAAAGCTGCTAAAGAGAAACTATAAAAACTGACTTCGCCAAAATACCAAGTGTGAGAGGCCTACCTCCTCGTGACGCAGATGGACAGAGCACTCAGCCTGGCTTCAACAGTCTGCGGGACGGGAAGCCCAAGGCTGTGGTCCTGCAGCAGTCTCCGACACCACTGAGTGCACATCAGAACCCGATGTACCTGAAGACCCGGCTGGCGGTCCTAGTAACACCAGAGAGGGTCAGGTGCTCACCCCCAGCGGCAGAGCAGGTCTCCAGACTCAACTCTCCAAAATGTGCAGCTCTATCAAGTGATTAAGACGGTGGCAAAGCTGCTGGTAGTTCTCAATTCTACAGTTCCAGCAGGAGAAGTAAAAGCTCTAAGTAAATCCATTCAGTGGCGGAAGTCAGTGTCTTAAATAACTGACACTCAGCAACTGGACACCCACAGCAAAAAAAAAAAAAAAAAAAAAAACCTGATTCCAACCGATTCCTCACACCTGTAAATACCAACTCAAAACAGACCGGATTCCCACGTAAGCCCCCAAAAACCACCTGAGACCACCACCCGAGGAAAAAAGTCATCTGGGGCTGGGTTTGTGGCTCAGTGGTAGAGCACTTGTCTAGCATGTGAGAGGCACTGGGTTCGAGTCTCAGCACTGCACGTAGATAAATAAATAAAGGTTCCTCAAAAACTAATGAAAATATTTTTTTAAAAAAATGTCATCTGGCCCTGCAGCTTGGTGGAGAGTCCTCAGACAGGACACTAAAATCCTGACCCACCCAAAAACCGGACAACCTGGACTTCATCAAAAGGTACGACGCCCTGTGGCAGCCTCTGCCCAGAGGGTGAAACCCCAGCCAGGCATGGGCAGAAGATGCCTGCAGACCACAGCGGGCAAGGTCTCGTGTCAACGTCACACAGAACTCCTGAAGTTCAACATTAAAATGTCCACCTAGACCACAGTCAAAAGCCACAGAGGACGTGGACGACCAGGGGCAGACGGCAAACAGCACCTGAGTACATAGGAACGTCCCTCGCCATGAGGGAGGCAAGTGAGGGCGTCCGTGACGCTGGCCAGAGGAGCAGGAGCCGACCCTCCTACCACCCTGCTGGAGGGAAAACAGAGAGCCACTCTGGAAAGAGAACATACACTGAAGATCCAGCCTCACAGCAGGACTCCTGCACATGAGTCCTGGAGAAAGGGACAGCCATGTCCGCAGGAAGACTTCTGCTTATAGGAGTCTCATTTGTAAGGCTAAACACCAGAAACGACCAGAATGCACTCAACAGGTGCATGATCCCACCAACCGTCATCATCCACACCGGGGAACAACTGGAGTCGGGCTCAGGGGCACATGCCTGCCACCCAGTGACTCGGGAGGCTCAGGCAGGAGGACTGCAAGTTCAAGGCCAGCCTCCGCAACTTGGTGAGACCCTGCCTCCAAGCAGAAAATAAAATGGGCTGGAGATGTGGCTCAGTGGCAGAGCACCCCGGGCTCAGTCCCCAGGGGAGGAAGGAACCAGGTCGGGCCATACACCATGGACACATGGCAGCTGCCCATCTGTCCCAGCTCCCTGCCAACTCCCTCCAGATGCTCTGCTGCCTGTGTGTGGACAGGACAGGCCCCGGGCCCCGTCACAAGGCCTCTGCTCCTGCAGCTCACTGGGCTGGAACTCTCCCTGCAGAGGGCTCCGCAGCTCACGTCCTCGTCCCTTGGGGTCTTGACTGTCACTGTACCTGTGATGGCTTCCTTGCCCCAACGAGAGGTGCACCCACTTACACACACTTGTTCCCCTCCTCCCTTGACTATTTTAAGAACCCACGGAGCCGGGGTCAGTGGACCAACTACCCAGGAGGCCGCGGAGGAGGAGGACTGCTGAGACCAGGCGTTCAAGGCCACATCTCAAAAACCCAAATCAAGAGAAAGCACACATGGTCAGAAAAGCACACACAGACTCGACCTGGGAAGGGGAGACGGTAACCGGGGAATCCGTCCTGCCCCGGGGCACCCCTGGGGTCCACAGGAGCAGCAGACAACCAGGGCCAGTGGCAGGCCGTCACCAGCAACACCTGCTAAGTGGACAGACTCGGGACAGATCACTATAGAGGGCTCATATTAGGCTGTGCCCAGGGCTGTGGAGACGTCAGGCCACCCGCACGCCCACGTCCACAGGCTCTGCCACAGGACGATTCTTTATCTAACTGGCCCCAGCCTCCTCTAGTGTCTTGCCAACACAAGGCCTCAGCCCATGTGTGCTGCTACAATGGAACAGCTCGGCCGGGCCAGAAGGATCACGGGAGAGCCGGCGAGCGGCCCTGCACGGGGACCTTAACAGGCTGCAGACGGTGCAGGGCGGGAGCCTCCTGCCCAGTCACCTTGTCAGGTCCACCTCTCCCTGCTGTCACACGTCAGCATCAATGACTGTCCTTTTAATCCAATCCTATTACTCATTCCCTCGTGATGTGGGCTTTGACATCAGATTCCTTTTACCCAGTGCTAGCGATGGAAGCCAGGTCCTCCCACATGCCACACCCGCATCCTCCCACTGGGCTACACTCCCGGCACACCCCCCACCCTTTTTTTTTTAAACTTTGAAACAGGGTCTCACTAAGTGGCTGAGGCTAACCTTGAACTTGCAGTCCTCCTGCCTCAGCCTCCCAAGTCACTGGGATTACAGATGTGCTCCATCGTGCCCGTGACTTATCTTAAAAAGAAACTTCCAGTGGCTTCTGACACCATTTGTGTCAGCTGGGTGACACCGGCAAAGGTGATGAGAGAGAGAGAGATTCCGACAGTGAGGGAAGAAAGTCCAGAGCCAACCATTCACACGGAACCGGAACTGAGGAATTCTCCTGGACAAACTCGAAGGCTTCAAAGATAAAGAGAACCGTAACAGACCACGCCTGTCGCCAGGCTACTCGGGAGGCTGAGGCAGGAGGATCACAAGTTCCAGGTCAGCCTGGGCAACCCGGCCAGGAGTCCGTCTCCAAATAACAGGCTGGGGTGTGGCTCCGTGGTACAGCACGGGCCCTGGGTTCAACCAGAAGAAAAGGCAGTAATAAGGAGCACTGTGTGATTTGCCAGTATCCACACCACTCTTCCTCGCCAGGACGGGCCGTGCACTGCCGCTGGGGTACTCCACTCCGAAAGCCCTGTTCTAGTGGCTGCTCTGCAAAGTGAGGTGTGTGTCTAACTCAGGGCACAACCCTGACTTGCAACAGAAGGATACACTTGTCAAGTGAGCTCAGAGAAGTCAAGCGTCTGACCTGGAGCCACACAGCCAACCAGTGGACCAGAACACACACCATTCAGCGCTAAACCACAGCAGCTTCCTGACCTCCCCCACCGAGACTCCATGAGCGGCTGCTCCCATCCTCCCTGTAGCACCCCAGACCCCGGCTGCCTCACCCTCACCCACTATTTCTTACCAGCACAACCAAGCTTTATTTTTTTTTTTTGATCACTTCTCTTTCAACTGCTAACTGCTCCTTCTTTTTTCTTTCATTATAACCCTGAGAAGCGATTTCACTTTTATGTTCATTATTGTTCCTTTATAATCAGCTTTTGATTGCGAGCTGATTATTCTTAAATTTCAACTTTACATTACTGAAGAAAAACAGTGCCGGGTGTAACGCTGATGACAGAATCAGCCAGATTAAGTTATGCAAGTGTTTTTTTCCAAAGGCCTGCAGCACGGGTGTTAAAATGTAGGGGGCTGTTGTTCAACCCTGGGTGAGCCGTCTGAATAAAGAGAATGGGCTTTTAGGTGAGTTTCCAAAAAGACCATGGAGTGTGCTGTGTTCTTATTTAAAAGAAAGCTGAAAAACACCAGAATTGACAGGTCTGGCTGAACAGGCCTGCCCTCACCCCCTCTCTTCCTACTGAAATGGCTGCAGCTGCTAACAGCCACGCCCTCTCGGAACCTACCCGGCTTTTCCAATTAGCCAAACGCTACTTTCTTTTCCTCATGTTAATTGTAAAAGAGGGAATAACTGGAAAACTCTTTTTAGTTTGCCCGGCAGCCCTCATCTTCAATTCTGAAGTTGCATCACCTTCCGAGAGCTCTGACTCTGTAGGAAGAAGCACTCATCGTGAACAGTTCTCCCCGAGTCAGGAATAACTGACAACTCTCAGCTTTCTGCGTGACTCACTAAAAGCCCACGGAGACCTGCAGGTCACAGGACGGTCAAACGTTCCCCCTGGTTTTCAGAGGCCAGTGACCCTGTGAGTCCCCAAAGTGCAGCACGTGGCAGTAGCGGGAGCAGCAGCAGCAGCAGCAGCAGCAGCAGCGGGCGCCCATCAGAAAGCAGAGCACCCTAAGGGAGCTTCCTGAAGAGCAGGTGGGCACTCAGCTGAGACAGGAGCACGTCTCCACTACCCAGCCCCGGCCTGCGAGCGGACGTCCTTCGCAACACACTGCACCCAGCCGTGCACTCTGAGCACCCAGGGGGACCACAGGCCTCTCCTTCACTCACAAGTCCTGCCTCACTGTTAACATCCCTTGCAGGTCATGGGCGGAGGGGACTGAGGGGAAGACAGGGCCTCCAAGGAGCCTCTGCGGGCACGCACACCTGGACATGAGGTACCAGGGACACACCCGGGGCCCCAAGCACTCCAACACTGAGTTGCACCCTGACCCTTTGTGCTTTTTACTTTGAGACAAGGTCTCACCGAGTTGCTGAGGCTGGCCTCCCACTCAGGATCCTCCTGCCTCAGCTTCTCAAGCAGCTGGGATTCCAGGCTTGAGCTACCATGCCTGGCCAAAGGAGACTATTTACAGGAATAACACTTCCCCGTTTATTGACCAATGATTCATCACTCGGGGCACAGGACCTAGGTATCTCTGATGCTCACCGTGACTCTGGGAAGTGAGTCTTGTGACGATCTCCATTCTGTAGACAGGAAGCCAAGGCTCAAGAACATTCCAAGTTTCACCAAAACCAAGAAGCCAACAACGGCAAGATACACCAATTTAATGTGCCTCGGGGGAAAATCCACCCACTGCTCCATGATACAAAGCATCAGGAACACGTGCGTCTCAGAGATGTCAAAATGTGGAAAAGTACCATAAAATGTGTGCCTAACTGTCACAAGGTCACAAACCCACTAAGCACGGAGACCAGGATTGGAGCCCAGGCCTGTGGCTCCGAGGCCGGCTTTCCCTGTTGGCCTGGTGTGACTGCCAACAGCCTTCCCTTCTGCTCTCAAACGCACCTCAGTCGTAAACATGAATAAGGGACCTCCCTCGGATGCTCGGGCTGGACGGGTCCTGGACCTCAGCCTGGGCAACGTGGGGGAGCAGAGCCAACCTGGGGAGCAGCTGCTTCTGCAAGAGAACTAGGGGCAGGCTGCCCAGGGGGGCCCTGCAGAAAGTAGCTTCAAACAACTCAGACAGATCCCCCCTGGACGCGCACAGTGCAGGACACCAGGAGGCCCAGAGCATGCCTCCAGGCCCCGGGGGAGCCCCTGTGCACACCAGCCTGGCAGAGCTCACCGGCCCAGTGACACCTGCTTGACCACTTAGGGATGCACTATCCAGAGCCACCTGGCCCTGCGATGACAGAACAGGCTGAGGCAAGCCCGTGGCCACTGCCTGGACACCCATGGCGAGGTCACTCAGCTCAGACCAGAGTGGACAGACAGCAGCTTCAGGCCCCTAGGAGGCCAAGAGGGAAGAAAGCAACCTGAACGTGCACCCAGGGCAAAGCCGAGAGCAGGCGGCAGCCATTCCTGAGGACAGAAGACGCACACGTCTCCTGTGCAGCGTCCAGGCCCGAGCGGCCCCCAGACCCTCGCTGCACCCAGGCCCACGGTGCACCCAGGCCCCTGCTGCCCCCAGGCCCCTGCTGCACCCAGGCCCCTGCTGCACCCAGGCCCACGCTGCCCCCAGGCCCCTGCTGTCCCCAGGCCCACGCTGCACCCAGGCCCCTGCTGTCCCCAGGCCCACGCTGCACCCAGGCCCACGCTGCACCCAGGCCCACGCTGCACCCAGGCCCACGCTGCCCCCAGGCCCCTGCTGCACCCAGGCCCCTGCTGCCCCCAGGCCCACGCTGCACCCAGGCCCCTGCTGCCCCCAGGCCCCTGCTGCACCCAGGTCCATGCTGCCCCCAGGCCCACGCTGCCCCCAGGCCCTCGCTGCACCCAGGTCTGCTCCTCTCCATAGCCCTGCCCCCAGGTCTGCTCCTCTCCACGGCCCTCCACTACCAGCACAGCAGAGGGTGCAGGGGGATGCAGTAGGCAAAGCCAGCAACCTCTGAGCTGGCCAGTGACCAGAGACTGAGTCCATGAGGATGAGTTGGAGATTCTCTTGCTGTCTGCATTATGAAATTCTGGCCGGATGCAGCAGCACACACCTGCAATCCTAGCAGTTCGTGAGGCTGAGACAGAAGGATCACAAGTTTGAGGCCAGCTTCTGCGACTTAGTGAGACCCTGTCTCAAAATTTAAAAAAAGCAAACATGGCTGTGGGTGCATGGAGCATTTGTGCAGCACGTACAATGCCCTGATCCAACCTGCAGCCCAGCCTAAGTAAGTAATAACCATAAAACTCTGGGAGACAGAAGCTGGGTGGGAGGGGAGGGGCGGGAGTGGACAGCCACAGGTAAGTGCAGATTATGAAGAAGGGTTGCTGCTAGCAACTGACCAGGTGAGCAGTGGACGGGGCAATTGACCAGGCGGTCAGGGGCAACTGACCAGGCGGAGTGCACACAGGCATGGAGGAGCCACCCACCACTCTCAGGTCTGTACGCCCCCTGCCCTGCCCGGCCCTGCCCTCCCCGGGGAGCCAAGTCCAACAAGGCCTCCCTCCACCAACAAGGGCTGTGGGCCCAGCTCAGAGAGGGGCAAGGGACTGACTGGGCAGCTGAGCAGTGCTGCCCACAGCGGCAGCAGGCCCAGGACGGCCCTGAGGCTGGGCAGACAGAGACCTCCACTCCTCGCAAGCCTGGCTCACCTGGGGTCTTTCCCTTCTTTCACAGGCCTGCTCTCTTCCCAGGTCCCTAACCATGTCCACAGCACACCTGGGCATGGGGACAGGGCACAGCTCCTCGCCCAGGACAGGCCAGCCATGGGCCCTGGCAGGGAGATCATGGGTCCTGTCCAGCCGTTACCTCCCATCCCCACTGCCAGCACTGACTCCATCTCAGTCAGGGGCTGATTAACGTCACCCTCAAAAGTGTCCCAAGTTGGGTGACAAACAGGTGGCCCTCACCTCCATCGTCCCCCACCGTATGTGCTTTACGTAGGGGGTGCTGTCAATCAACCCATGACACACGTAAGGATACACTCAGCATCCCGAGATGCAGAAATGCGAGAAAGAAAAACAGATAAGATACACCGATGTTCCAAGGTCACCACGCTGTTCAGAGTGTTGACGGCAAGACCCAGAGCAGGTGGCCTGGTCCCAGTCCTGGCTGATGCCTCCTATCCTGGTGCAGTGACTCAGCTCCGAGTCCACGCAAAATCCTCAGGTGGGCTCCGTTCTCGTGGGCCTCCAACGCTGGGCACACCACATCCAGAAAACAAAACCCTGCCCCCTGGTTCACCTCTAAAACCCTGCATGGCTCCCCATCGCCCCGAGAGCAAGCTCAGCTCCGCCACCCAGCTCACGTGGGTCCCCAGGACTCTGCTCCCCTCTCCAGCCTCATCTCCTCACTACGCGCTGCTCAGACTCCACAAGCCAGCCCTGCCGAGCCTACTCAAAGCCTCTGCCAGCCCAGAGTAGAGAAATGGGTGGGGTGGAAAAGCGAGCCGGACCCCCGCCTCACCCACAGGACTCAACGTCCAGTTACCCCCGTGCGTGGCTGCGTCTCCACGTGTTTCCTCTTCCCCCCAGTCTGCAGGACCAGTGAATTTAGAGGTGAGGCTAGGAGTCCCCGCCTACCTTCCCGGTGAGGGCCTAAGGGCTACTCTGACACAGTCATTTCTGAAAGACAGAAAGCTGGCCACGGACTCAGCACTGGTCAAAGTCTGACGTGGAATACCAGGGAACTCCGTCCTGACGGCCATCCCCCACACGCCACGCTGGGAAGCTGGCGAAATGTCTGGGTTCCCCCAGCACCCGGGGCCCAAGGCCAGGCTGATTCAGGCAGAGCGCAAAGGCCTTGGGACAGAGCCGATGCCGGCCACCTCCAGATGGCCCATCTCAAACCTCTGATGCACGTGAAGCCAGACGCCACCCAGTCCACAAGCCAGCTGCAGACCTTCCCAGGTAGACTGACCCCAGGGTACAGCTCCCCACATGACCCTCACCCCTAGAACCTCCGAGCCCCACCAGACCTTCACCCCATCCCCCCGAGGGAGCCTGGAGATAGGGGGACCCTGGGGGCCAGTTTCCGCCAAGAGCCTCCCCTTTCTCAGGTGTAAACTGGGGATACTCGCTCGTGCCCCACACGCTGTTCCAGCCTGGACGAGAAATAAGACACACGGAAGCACCAACCAGTGCCCAACTCTGAGATGACAGCAATGATAAATGTCTATGGAGTCTGGGAAAGGAGAGTTATTCTGGCTCAATAAAGCCTTTAAAAAGAGGCAAATAAATTCAGCTTCAAATTCCCTGCAAGAGAAAGAACCACTGCAGGCCCATGATCTCATCCCAACGCCGAACGTTTTACGTATCATCTTATTTAATCTGTGCAGCCATCTGCGAGAACAGACGGTTCTTCCCAGGGCGCAGAGCAAGAACACGGGGGATCCAGATTTTGAACTCAGGTGAATTCGAACCCAGAGCTCTGGCCCTCCACCCCTGTGCTGCTGTTTCCTAGACTCCAAGGCCAGAAAGAGAGGGAGCCAGACAAGAGCCCAGCAGGACAACCGTGCAGAGCTGACCACCAGGCCCAAGCTGGCAGAGGCCAAATGACCAAGGGCAAGGAGACTGGGAAGGCAGGCGGGCAGGTTAAGTGAACAACTAGGCCCCCGCTGGGCCTTCTGGTGACAGCGTCATGACGTAAGAGCATCATGTTCATCAGCGTGGGGCAAGCAGCGCCCGGCACTGTGACCAGGCGAGGTACCAGGCGGCATCTCCATGCCTCGGAGCCTGTACAGGAGACAAGACGGTGCTTTCTCTCTGCAGCAATGTCAGGGTTGAAGAAACCCGTGTGACAGTCCCTTTGCCATCCACTGCAGCTAAACACTCCATAACTGGTCCTGTGGTCCTGTTTCCATGAAGGCCTGTCCTGCACACCTCACGAGCCCCTTCCTCCTCCCGCTGCCTGGAGCACCCACACGGGCCCTCCACGTCCCTGAGCCACTGCCCGCTCTGCCCCGGGCACCCACTCAGGCACAGACCACGGGCAAGCCCGGGAGGCAGCAGCCAGGGGAAAAGCTTCTCCCTGGTCCAGCTTACATCCCCGCCGGGGGAGAAAGCAGAGACACAGTCAACCAAAGACAGCCGTCAAGTACCGTGAAGGATGATAAAGCAGGACAGTCCCTGGGGCGAAGACCCAGGGCCACTACGAGGGGAGGACCTGTCTGAAGGAGCAGTGACACTGAGGTCCAAGTCCTCCTGCCCTATAGCGACCCCGGGCCCACAGGTCAACTCTGCCAGCCAACCTGAGCTCCTGCAGGGCAGGGCCGCGGCGTCCTCTGCACTCGGGCATCTTGGCTAAGTGTGTCCCTCTGCCCAGGATTCTCCTGAGCACTGGGTTGTGGAAAAGAACCAAAGTGCTGGGGTTTCTGCCTCTGGGGGGCTTCCTGGGCACACCCACGCTCGACAGGTGAGCCGTGCTCGCTGGATTTCCAGTTAGGGGCTGGTGACCTGCCCAGTCCTGAGCTCTCCGCAGCCCTATCCTCCCTCCTCGCTGCCTACAAGTCCACCTCCTCTCCTGACCCTTCCTCACCTCCTCTCCCGACCCTTCCCCACCTCCTCTCCCGACCCTCCTCACCTCCTCCCTCTTCCTCACAGAAAAGGGTCTGCCGGATGCCCACAGCAGCTTCCCCTGGAGAGCCACCTCCGCGGGTGCCCTTCCCGTGGAGCTCCGGGTGCACCCACAGACTGCGGGCAAAACGTTCCATCAGGTCACCAACGGTGCCGCCTTTGAATGTCAACTCCAGATTGAGAGGAGAGGAAGGCGCCAGGACTCGGGGCCTAGGGTGACTGGTGGGATTTCTTTTCCTCCCCACAAGACGACATACCGAGGCACTTCCTGGGTTTTGTGCCTGCAGAACCCGGCCAAGGAGCGCGGGCAGCAGCTCTCACCCCGAGGGGCCCTGCGCCCAGCCCCTGCCTGTTGAGGAGACGCCTCACTTACAGCAAAGGAACTGACTTGGGACACTTCAGGGTCTTTTCCGACACACAGTTTAGCACCTCAATCCCTTGAGATGGAGTCTCTTTTCTAACTGCAGAAATCGCAGCTGTACTTCATTAAAAAGAAAAAAAGTCAGGTGTGGACTCTCCGGGGAAATCAGAGCCTCCGGCCCCTGCACAGCCTCACTGGGTGGAGAGAAGCTGCACAACCTTCAGCCCTCCACTTCCAAAGCCATTCATCCACCTTCTCCTCCCACACGCAGGAGGAGAGAAAAGGAAGCTGAGCCATCGGTCCTGAAGGGCAGGGGTGTGAGTGCTTGACCATACACCCCCTCGGGCTGCCCACGTCTAGGACCCCTGAGGACAGAATGCTCGGCCAGGAGGAGAGGGCACAGGATCCCTCACAGCCATTTAACACCAGGGGCCCCGGCCCGGGGTTCACCGAGGGCTCGCCTGGCAGGCAGCACCCGCTGCATTACAGCAGCACGTGCCCAGCTCCTGTCCAAGGGGCTGGCTCTCTGAACCCTGCAGCACAGCTCCTGCCTGCCAGGATCTGCATCTGTAGAACGGTGTGGAACAGTGGTCAGACTGTCCTGAAGTACAGAGTCCACTGACCACCACTCCACTAGCACTTCCAAGGCCAGCCAGGTTCGGACGTTAACAGGAAACGTGTCCAGTGCAGTAATTAAATGCCTGAGCTCCAACAGCCAGGACTGGGGTTCAGACCCTGCAGGGCTTTATTTTTTAGCTGCATAATTCTGCGCAAGCTACGCAAACACTCTAAAACGTTCAAAGACTTCTCACCAGACCCTGAACGTCTCCCGGTGGTAGGGGCCCGTCTACTTGTCAGACCACCTCCTCACTTTCCTTAACTGACTCCCACCTCGGGGCCTTCGCGCCTCTTCTTTACCCTGCTGAGTCTCACGAGGCTGGCGACTCCAACACGCAGCTCAGACGTCAACAAGTCAGGGTCGCACGATGGGGAGCAGCGTGGAGTACGCGTGTGCACGCTGTGTGATTCCGCCTACGTGAAGTGTGTGTGCGTCAGGTCACCCTTGCTGGGGACGGCTAGTGATGGGAAGGACCCCTCGGGCCTGGGCGGCTGTTAAGTTACCTTCCTGCTCTGGACCTGGCTACCCAGGTGGGTCCCACGGGTACAAATTCATGAAGCTGTAACACATATGTCTATCAGGACACATTCTGTTTCGATTAAAAAAAAAAAAAAAAAGCCTAAACAAAAACCACCGAGTCTAGTGCTTTTCCCTGATCCTACCTGCCTGGGGCTAAGCGTCCACTGCCATCCCAGGACCCTGCTTGAGGTCATTCACAGCCTCTCTCTCTGGCAGAGCTCATCTTGTCACAAGTTCAATCTTGCTCATCCCAGTCCCACAAAAGTCAAGTCTGCCATGGGAAAGGCCTCTGCCTGCCTCACTCACCAGCCCAAACCCCTGGGCTGGACAGTCCTGCCAGAGGCACGGCTGGATGAAATGCAGGTAAAAATAAGAAAGAGCTAAGGAGAGCCCTATGAAGGCTATCACGTCAATCAAGACCAAACACTGAAGCCAACAGTAGAAGAAATTTAAAAACTTCCGTGACATTAAGCGGCAAGACGTGACAAATGTCACATTTAACCATGGGAAGGAGCAAATGTTATTCTACGGATATCTTTGTGAAATCAGCTCAAGTTGCTTCTGAGAGCAGAAAGCGGGTCTCTTATCTGCCTGCGCACAACAGCCCTGTACAAAGCAGGTCTGGGGCAAGAGCGGGCACAGACTTCTGAGATACTGGGTGAGGATTCTCAGGCTTTGGTGGAGAAAGCGGGCCGTGTCCAACTGTAATGTCTGCCATGGGCCAGAAGCTAGGGACGTACACTAATCAAATCAGACTTACAGGGCACAGATAGGAGAAGCATCCAAGAAACTGAAAATGGAATCCCTTACAAGCCACGACCCATATCACAATGTTCCCAAAGAAAAAAACTGGGTTACCCGTGCAGGTGACTGGATGTTATCTACAAGGGCTACTGGTATCCGAGTAATCCCTGTGCTGTTTTCATGGGGAAACTCCTCTTAGAGGTGCGAGCCCAGGGTAACAGAAACCAGAGGGTAAGCCTTCGGCTCTGCCACAAACTCTCCGTGACCCTGCATGAGTCGCTGAGCTTCTTTAGGGCTTCTATCTTTCTGCTCATGAACAGAGCTTATGGGAGCAGATGCTCAGTGATGCTCATTTCTGCTTCCCGGACACTGCACACAACTCCCGCCTTTAGAAAAGCCGCTCTCGTCTTCCAAGCCCGGAGCTCACAGTATCACAAAGCACCCCAAGTGTGTGAATCCAAGCAACCAGATGGAGCCAGAGACTGAGCTCCTTACCGGGTCTTCCTGCCAAACCCCAGGCGTGGATGCCCAGCAGTCTCCCTAGTGCTGGGATCAGGCTTCTGTCCCTTGGACAGGCCAGGAGACCTCACCGATGTGAGCCCAATACAGTGCCTTGTAAGTTTTCCCTGTACAAGTCCTTCCTTCCCTTGGGTTTTCACTGGCCCGGGGCCACGTCTCCCGAGTTCAAGTCCACGCTCAGAGCACCCTGATTCTTGTTTTCTGTGACGTCGGTCCCCTGGAGGTGTCCTCTTTCCTCTGGGTCAACTGTGACTAGTGATTTTAATTAGACTAAAGCGCCCTCCTCTTACCACCCCAACACACTGTGACTTTACAGGATAAGTATCAGCGCCTTCTAAATTCACAGAAACAGAGAAATGGGATGTCAGGAAATGGAAGGAGAGGAAGAAGGAAACCATAACTCAGGTGTCTTGATGAGGCAAAGCTTAGAGTAACTTGGAGAAGCATCAGCTATTTTTTTTTTCCAGTTTTCTTAAGAAATATA
Source organism: Urocitellus parryii (assembly GCF_045843805.1). Classification (NCBI taxonomy): domain Eukaryota; kingdom Metazoa; phylum Chordata; class Mammalia; order Rodentia; family Sciuridae; genus Urocitellus; species Urocitellus parryii. The sequence continues at coordinate 434,111 of NC_135546.1, forward strand.
GGAAGCACATCCTGTTTGAAAATGGATGAGTGATAATTTGCCTCTTATCAGTGAAAAATGGGGCCATGGGCAAGGTCATTGATGGGCTATGGCTGAGCCCCAGACTGTCCCTTCTTAAAAAAGAGAGAATCTGTGGGAACCAGGAGTCTGGGGCTGGTGGCTTCTCAGACAGCATGGCCCACAGGACTTCGCCCCACGGTCTCCCCCTGTGTGAAGCCCCACAGCCAGCAGTACAGTCCACACCGGGGACAAGCTGGGACAGCCCTTCAGTGTCCACTGCCCTCCTTTGATGTGACTCTCCCCAGAGCACGGAGAAGGTGGACCGGCCAGCAGCTGTTGGCTGAAGGGAGGGAAAGGGCTTCCGGTTTTCACCAGCTGAGCGCCCTCCAGTCCACAGAAGTGGAACCGGCAGGAGGTCCAAGGTCAGGTGAGTGGCACCCCTGCTAGGCCCAGGTTTCAGGCATGTTTACCACGTGGCCTGCCTGACGCGCGCTCGGAGCCTCGGACTTTCAGAACTAGCCCTGGCAGCCGCGGAAGTGAAACCTCGGGACTCGGGAACACGGAGGAACTCTTCCTAAACTTTTCCAGAACTTGCGTCCAGCGCCTGGCGGAGGGAACAGGGGCGGACAGAAGGGGCAGACGGAGAAGGGGAAAGAAGGGCCCGGGGGAACCGGGAGATGGGGGCGCAGCGCGGGCAGGAGACACGGGCCAGGAGGGGACAGAGCGGGCCGGAGGGACAGGGGCGCAGGAGGACAGAAGGGGCAAGAGCGACAGGGGCGCAGGAAGGCGCGGGTCCGGCGGGCGAGGCCGCGCAGGCGCCTTCCCCTCACCGGCTGCGCTCACCTGGCACCTGGCGGCCAGCAGCCGGGGCCGCAGCGCGGGGTCTCGCAGAAGCCGGGCAGAGCGCGCGGCCACGGGGAGCGCCATCTTCACCAGGAACTGGGGAGCCGCGGGCAGGACTGGGAGGAGGACAGGGGCGGGGAGGAGGGCTGGGGAGGGGCGGGGAGGAGGGCTGGGGAGGGGCGGGGAGGAGGGCTGGGGAGGGGCGGGGAGGAGAGCTGGGGAGGGGCGGGGAGAGGCGAGACGGAGATCCGGACAGGGGCGGGGAGGAGAAGAGAGGCAGGGAGGGGCGGGGAGGAGAGCTGGGGAGGGGCGGGGAGGAGGGCTGGGGAGGGGCGGGGAGGAGGGCTGGGGAGGGGCGGGGAGAGGCGAGACGGAGATCTGGACAGGGGCGGGGAGGAGAAGAGAGGCAGGGAGGGGCGGGGAGGAGGAGAGGGGCGGGGAGGAGAGCTGGGCAGGGGCGGGAGGAGGGGAGGGGAGAGGAGAGAGGACCGGAGGAGAGGGGGCGGGACGGGGAGGAGAGCAGCGGGGAAAGCCAGGCGGAGAGGAGAGGGAGGTCCGGAGGGAGAGGGGCGGGCCGTAGCGCAGGAAGGAGGCGCGCACGGGAGGTCAGCCGAGCGCGCTCGGGTAGGGGAGGCCACGCCCTAGGCCCTCAGCCCCACCGTGTTCTCTCCGCCTGCTGTCTGCGGCGCCCTAGGTCCAGCCAGGCCCAAGTTCACAGTGGGCGGTCCTGAGGCCTGATGACCTTCTTGGCGAGCCACACTCTGGGAGAGCCGAGCCTTGCGCTCCTGAAATCCAGAGGGCCCTGTCTTGCAGGCGCGCTGACAGCCCGGGCCGGGAGCGGGCGCCCTGAGGCTGACTCCCGGATCCTGGGCCGCAAGGGCTGTCCAGGGACGTAGGTCCAGTTAAGGCCCCGAGGACTTTGGAGAGGCGCGGGGAGCCTGCATCCCGGGCCCAGGGAGTCTTCTGAAGTAGGTGGAGGCTCCGGTTCTGTTTTTCCCGGTGGCGGGGATGGCACCCAGGGGCGCTCCTCCGCCGAGCCCCAAGCCCTTTTGATATTGAGGGGGTCTCTGCCTGGACTAACTTGAACTTGGGTTCCTCCTGACTCGGACTCCGGCTGATAGTACCAGATTTGCTTCTGTTTGTTTGCTTTTTGCTTTTGATCCTTAACCTGAATTCAATGCAAAGCTATGGATGGATTTTAAACCAGTAATCTTAACGGAGAATCTGTGTGGAGTCTCAGGACTCTGCGCACATTACGTGCATAATAACGATGCAACTCTTGAGTTGTGTCGGAGCACTTGACAGATGCAAACAGCCTTAACAGTAACCTTAAGTGGAAGCAAATGCAAAATCCTTGTTTTCCCAAAGAGGAAACTGAGGCACAAAAAAGTTAAGTCACTTGGTGGAAATCACAGTTTTCATAAAGAATAACTACGAGATTCAAATCCATGCCCTCACCCCATTAAGCCCGAGGTTAGAACTTTTTAACCTTATTCTTCAATGTTTGACCTTGAGAGAAAATACAATAAAACAGAGGTAGGCAGCTATTGCTGGTAGTTTAGTCTTTTTTTTTTTTAACTTTTGATTGGATATAATTTTAAATTGACAGAAAAGTTGCAAGAATGTTACTCAATATTATCCTTTGCACAGCTAATGCAATTATTTACCTGTTGGCCCATGTTTCATCCTTAGTAGATACATGTAGATAAAGGCATGTCAATTTATGCCCCGTCCTGGTCAAGTTCTTAGTATTCATTGATGATTACCATTGAGTCAATTCTAACTTTGACAGCTACAAAATGATGATTGTCTAACTCCATTCTTCTAGATTTCTTAGTTTGTATTCTCTGAGAATAGCCTCACCTTCTCCCCGTTTCCTAGCTTATTGTTTTATTTGGTTATATCACCATAAACCTGTGGATTCTTTCTTACCCAGTGGTGATCCTGGGCTCTTTCCTGTTGCACAACCTCTGCAGCCTCTGGATGTCTCTCAGGAACCCTACAAAGGAGATCCCTTTGTAACCCTATTTGGCTTATGGAGAAATGGGCCACAGAGTTCCATACCCCATGGCACCTTTAGGCTGGGTATCAGAATTCCCAGACCTGGAACCTACCTCCTCTGTCCTGTCCAGCTTTTGAGGTGAGTGGGTCTGAGAACCCACTGGGTCTGCCACGGGGCAGCATGGAGCCAGGGTTCTTGTTGATGTTTGCAGGGTGAAGGTTTAAACTTGGTGAGCATGATGAGCATGGTGCTGGAGAAGGACCACCTGTAGAATTTACCAAAGCTGCCTATCCAAAACTTACTGTCCTCTGTCACTTTCCTCCTGAGAGCAGCTAGCAGGGATTGGAAAGGAATGCTTTTCACTAGGTCTGGTTCTGGGCAGGAGGGAGGGTGCTGGGGATTGACCCAGAGCCTGGCACTTGATAGCACACTGGGAGTTATCTGCTTACTTAGGACAGTACTGGACAGTCTCTTCCAGGGTGAATGGGGTGGGGATAGGGGAGAGTTTCTGGCAGGTGTTTCAGTACTTGGCAGCTGTGCTGGTCACTGTCTGCAGAGCTGGACCTTCCAGGCTGGAGAGCCTCCCGTGAGGTTTCCTGCTTCAACAGGGAGACATTCTGCTCTGTCCCCCTGGAGCCCAGATCTTTTACCGGCAATTTCTCAGTGTCTTTGCTTACATTCTCTCCTTCTTCCATCCCTGAAGTAGCTAGTTGGGGGAGAAAGGGCAGGTGGGAGGAGGAACTCACCACTCAGGGTCTTCCCAGCCTGGCACTGGGCTGAGTGGACACATGTGGGGTGAATCATCCTCCTGAGAGCATCCTAACACTTCTCCCTAGTATTTACCTTTGACATTTCCTCCCTACACAGGAAGCTCTTTCAGGGGAAGGACCCAGATTCTACCAGAGGTTTCTGTACTGTGCACTACTGAGAAAAGCACTGTGTTTTCAACTTCTTTACTGGGACCCAGGGAAGCACTACTCTGCAGGGTTGCTAATACCATAGAGCGCTGCACATGTTTTACTCGGCAGGGTGCTAGTCCTCCATGGTTTTAGACTAAGCTCCTGAACTGAACCCCAGTAGACCAGACTGAAAATAACAGTGGAGTCACCCACAGCTGAGTTCCAGAGCACCAAACCATAACCAAGATAGCTGATCCTCCTGGTGTATGGGCCAGGCTGTTTGTGCAATGACCAAGCAGTCTCCATTGTACCCTGAGGCTCCATATCATGTAAGAAATGCTTCTCCCGTGGGAAAGCCCCGCCTCTGAGCCCATTAATATTTACCCAGCATGGCATACTTGGCAGCACAGAATGGCAATTCTTACACAATGTAAAATTGTTCTCTCTTTGGTTCCCAATTTTCTTGGGCAAGGTGCCCTGGCAGAGATTGATTGTCTAGACATTAGTAACCATTCTCTAACTTGTGCTCAACTAGCGTCATTTTGACCCACTTCCATTCTGCTTGCTTGCTGCTATGCCAACCAGGAAAGTCCCACCACAGGACATACCAATGTACCCATTGCATTGTCTCACTAACTGCTCGATTCAGCTTCTGTACCCCTGCTTGCTTGCAGCTGCATCAACCCGATTGTGGTTTTTGTCTTTAAATACCCAAAACGTTGAAGCTCAAGGCTATTTTCTGTAGAGACAACTTGGTCCTGTAGGAAGCAGTCCCGGCCGGTCAGAATAAAGACTTCAATTTGGACAAGACTGGGCCTTGGTGGGTTTTCTGAGCCACCTGCCCGACAACACTAGGAAATAGAAGGGAGAGAGATGGAGCAGCCCCCGCTCCAGACAGGCCAGTGCCCACTACCATGCTGACGAAGTTCTGCCTCCTCTTCACACACAAATGTAACTGAAGTAAGCTGGGGTCAGCCATGTTCCATCCCCTGTCCTCACCTTGGGAGAGAGTAAAATGGGAAGAGCCGGTGCCTTCCTTTCTTGTTTCTGTTTGGTTCAGTCCCTCTGTGTGTGAAAGCCAGCTCTGTCCTCCCCTCAAAACCCTCACTGGGCATCCTTGTTACACAGTGAGGTGGCGTGCAACTCTGGAATCGACAGCACGCCAGCAGAGATCCTGGTGGTGCACACCTGTGATCCCACCGACTGCTGAGGCAGGAGGATCACAAGTTCATGGTCAGTCTGGGCATCTTAGCAAGGCCCTGTCCTAAAATAAAAAGGGCTGGGGATGTGGACCAACGGTAGAGGTGGATTCAGTCCTCAATACTGTGTGTGTATACATATATATATATATATATATATATATATATATATATATATAATCCTCACCCTAACTCATTGTGATTTTGTCCTGTGATAACAATAAATGAGATGTGATGTCTGAAGACCTTGCGAGGAGTAGGGGCTTAATGCTATTTTTCATCCCCAGTGGATCTTGAACATTTGATGTGAAATGGGAAGCACCGTGGAAGGTCCTGAGGCTTTGACTTACCACTGTCACGGCCTGGGATACGTAAATGCAGATCAAGGTACTGGACCTGACCTCAGGTGGTCTTGTCCAGGAAGAGACAGAGGGCGGCGGTCAGGAGCTGTGCTGTTTTCAACCTTCAGATCTCCACCCTCTACCTATTGAGGGGGAATCGCTGAGGACAGGGCTTGGGGTCCACATTTTAAATCCTCTTTTCAAGGGGTTCTTTAGTTTGAAAACTGAAACACAAAGCCAACCGTAGTGATGAGCTCCTTGAAGAAGTCCCCTGGTGAGCCCAAAGGGAGTAACTCGACTATCCCCCGTGGGGGTTCCTAAATGCAGGACAAAAAGCTGATCAACTCTAGTGGCCCTGGAGCCTCACGGTTGCTTTAGGAGATCCCAGTTTCCACCCACGTCTCCATCGGTTGGATGGGCAGAGGCGAAATGCTGGGGAGATGAAGCAGGAATCTTGTGCGGTTTCTTTGTCAGAATCACCATGGTGGGGACTGCAGCAGGAATCTTGTGCGGTTTCTTTGTCAGAATCGCCATGGTGGGGACTGCAGGAATCTTGTGCGGTTTCTTTGTCAGAATCACCATGGTGGGGACTGCAGGAATCTTGTGCGGTTTCTTTGTCAGAATCGCCATGGTGGGGACTGCAGCAGTACCTGGCTCCCTGTGGAATCACCTGGAAACAGAGGGGGTCTCAGACAACCAGTGCAGGTCTTCCCTCTGCCATCGAGGAGCATCCTCACCGCGGGCAGGTTGCTCAGCAGCCTCTGGAAAGGAGACCACAGGGCCCGGGTTGTACCAGTGAGGGCTGGAGACCCCAGGGGCGGCATCGACCACGCCAGGATACTTGACTACAGACTGTGTGTGTTTCTTCAGTGTGTGCCTCTGTGGGCCTCAGTTTCCCCACTGGTATAACACAGACATCTTCTGGGAGCTGAGCCTTCGCCGTGCTGTGCTTCTCATAAACTCTGACTACATTACAGGTATGAAGTTCCCAAACTCCATGGCCAGCTTTGCCTTTAGAACACCCTGCCTACACTCTTTCTGATTCAGTTAATTGTTCCAAGAAGGAAAATAACAACATCAGTGAGCCCACCCGCCTTCCCTTTCATCTGAGCCGTGCCTGTTACAGGGAAATAATGTGCTCATTTTCATATCCACACTGATGACTCCGGGGGCCCTGCTTGCCGCACAGGCCCGTCGGGGGCCCGCACGGGGGGAGTCATCTGGCAGCTCCGATGGTTGTTTATCATTACCTTTTCACTTAAGCATAAAAACCGTTCGACAAATACAAACTCATTATAACCAGCGGAGCCGAAGGGAAAATTTTAAAGAAACAGCCCTAATTTTCACAAATTACATATTTGAGTTCATGCTGCCGCAAGTCAGGGAATGAAAATTACTATTATCACGATGAAATAAAGGGCATCTGTGAATTTCACTTGGTTATTTCTTTCTTCATGGGGAACAGATTTCTTGAACTCACGGGCGTAGAGACTTTGGCCTTCCCTGTGCGGACAGGCCGTCTCCCTGTTGCGGCTCGTGGAGACCATCGAGGCAGCCAGGGCAGCCACACTCCAGTTGGGTCACTCCCCAGTGGCCCAGAAAGAACTTGCTGTGTGCTGAGTTGACTTTTCCTCCCTGGTAATGCAGGAAGCTTTAGGGGTGCGGTGACCTGGGTGACGGAGGCTCGCCTGGCATAGATGAGGCTCTGGGCTCTGTCCCCAGCACCTCAAAAAAAAAAAAAAAAAAAAAGAAAAAGAAAGAAGGTCGACTCTGAAGGCATTTTGTAGCAGCTTATTTAAATTATCAGGTGCCCAGAAGACCAGCACCTAAAGCATCTCCCCTCCAAAACCACATGGAGCAGGAGAAGTCCCTGGGGGGCAGCAGGGGGGAAGTTAGAGAAGCAGGATCAAGTCAGGAGGAAGAGGAGGGGCCCGGAGACCATGTCCAGGCCTTCAGCAGGCCCAGGACAGCTGGGAAGACCGACAGAGGACGGGACAGGCCTGGAATCAGGGTGAGGCGCGACCGATGGGAAGGGTAGGAGCCCAGTGCCGTGTGCACCCAGGAGAGCAGGCAGGGGCATGGCCTGAAGGAGAAGACTGGCACCCCATGGAAGGCAGGAGAGTGCTCCCTCAGAGAGACCACCTGGGCGGGACCTGCGGAGCCGGGGGCAGCGTCCACGTCAGTCAAGGCAGCCTTCTTTAAATCCCAAATAGAAGTCAAAGGAGCATCCCGCTCCGAGTGCCCGCTTTGTTAGAGAGTAGGTGGGTGCCGCCCCCCTCTTTTTGGTGCTGAGGATGGAACCAGGGTCTGACCTTTGCTAGGCAGGGCTCTACTGCTGAGCTGCACCCCAGCGCCCAGCCCCACCTTTATACAACTTCATTGTGTTGTGTGTCGCGTGTTGGTGCTGGGAACTGAGCATCCGTATGGGCCGAGCTCTCCAGGGCTCGGGATTCCGCAGGGGTACCCGTGGGGTGCAGGATCTGCGTTTTCATAAACACCTGCCCCCCCTCACTGGGAGTGTTCTGGGCTGTGAGTGCCCGTTGTTGGACAAGTCCACCTAGAAGGTGGACTGTGGCCCGGCTGGAGGGGAAGGACAGCACTGCCCAGCCCTGCTTCCTCTCGAGTTCTCCTTTCCACCCCACACCTGCTGTCCTGCTTAGGCTTCCCCAGACCCCCCAAGTCCAAGCAAGGAGTGTGGAAGGGCTCCGAGTCTCCCTCTGACCTCCCCGTGTCCACCAGGCTGAGGGGCTCTGGCCCTGACTCTCAGTCCCCTCCAGGAGCCGCTGCAGGCCAGCCCGGTTGTCGCAGGGGTCACCAGAGGCCACCGGCTGCATTCTTCCTCCAGGGTGTAAAATCTGCCAGGAGGGCCGGGTGGTCCTCCCTGCTGGGCCCTGCTCTTGGTCCAGTTCCTGGAGGGTGGGGCAGTGGGGTGGGGGGGGTCTCAGCGACATTGGCTGGGAGGGCGGGTTAACCAGCTTTTCATCTCTGTGACAAATGCCTGACAGGAGCGACTTGGAGGAAGAAGGATGGTTGGTGTCTGGCTTTAGAGGTCTGTGGTTGGCTGGGAGGAGAGGTGCTCCGGGGCACGTTAGAGAGAAGCGTCTTCTATTTTAAAAAGAAGTTTCAAAACCGTAGCCCTCCACCGCCCCTGCCCGTCTTCCTTACCCACTGGACTGTCTCCTGCTCTGTCCTCCCAGCAGCGCAAGTGCTAGGGACGGCCGTCTGCCACCTGGGGCCCACCAGGGACGTTCTCCAGGGAGATGAGGGGACCCGAGCCCGCCAGAGAGGATTGTTTTGACTGGTTCTTATTTGATTCGTCTAAAAAGATTAGAGGCAGTGGGAGAAGAGACTCAGGGAGAACCCATGTAGGATCTAATTTTTTTAAATTCTTATTTTACAGAAGAAGTAGGTAGAGGTGGCACAAATAATGGCTCCTCCTCCTCTGGTATCAAGTTTCATGGAGCTCCCACCAAAGCAGACAAGAGCAAGCCCCCTGCAAGACAGGTCACAGAGGCAGATCCACTCAGGAAGCGGGGTAGAGGCCTGCCTCCTCCGCCTGCCTCCTCCTGCTCAGGTAGGGAGTGCCTGGAGCTCTCCCAGAATCCACTCTCACACAGACTCTGGAGCAAAGAAGAGTGTGTCAGACACTTCAGAGGAAAGGAGGTGGACGCGGTCAATCAGGAAGGAATGTCCCCTCCACCCACTGTACCGTGGAATTGCCAAGCCCAGCCCAGCGCACTGCTGCCTGTTAACCTGCAGCATGTTTTAGAGTAATCGTGTACAACTCCCAGTGCTGGGTGCTGGGGCGCCTGGCTCCGGCTGGCATCCACTGGGTCTCCTCTGCAAGGAGAGGCAGCCACCTACACCCAGGCATGAAGGAGCAGCATCCTCCAGGCCCATGACTCGATTTATGGAAACATTTTAAAACAAGCCTTTAAAACAAGTCAAAGAGATGCTTTCAACCATAGTAATCGCAGCAAAATGTATTTAATGGTGAAAATTTGGAAAGACATAACTTGTGAATCATTAATGAGAAATACAGTAGAATCTTGAGCAATACCAAAACACATAAAATTCGAATTTACTTTAAGTATTTAAACACCCTGAAGGCAATAATCACTGCCAATATAGGCTTCACAAAATTGTCTGATTTCTTGCATTCTGGGGATTGAACCCAGGCCTTGTGCATGCAAAGCATGCTCGACCCCAAGCTACACCCATCTATCTATACGTTTTCTGCTTATATACATGTGTCTGCATCTACTTCAGTACCTGACTTCCTGCTCTCTTTGAAAATATATTTTATTGGAATGCAGCCACACCTGTTTGCCTCTGTATTTCTTTTCTTTTTTTAAATTTTTTTTTATTTGTAGATGGACACATTATCTTAATTTTATTTATTTATTGATTGATTGTTTTGTGGTGCTGAGGATTGAAACCCAGTGCCTCTCATGTAAGAGGCAAGCGCTGTACACTGAGCAACAACCCCAGGCCCTTGCCTCCCTATTTTTATGGCTGCTCTCAGTACCATGGAGGAGGTGTTCAGTTGCAACCGAGGTTTGCAACTAAAAATACGTAATACCCGGTGCTTTACTGGAGAAGCCCCCACCCCCTGCACCAGAGTGCAAACTCATGGACGTGAGCTCCCAGGGCGCAGACATCTCTGGGGCTGTTGGCTGCTATATCCCTAGAGCCCGGAGCAGGGCCTGGCACAGGGCAGGTGTCTGGGACGCATTCGAGGCGTCACGACAGGGATCTTGGTTGCTGCTGGTGATGCACATTACTGTGTCCTCACACTTCATGGGTTTTTAATGTCATTGTTACCGCTGTTTACGGGTGACGAGTCCTTGCTTCCCCAGTGCTGAAGTAGAACACCAGAGAAGCAGGCCCAGGCAAGTGGACAGTGGAAAGTGGAAGCTGTATTAAAGGACAGCAGAAAAGACGTCTCCTGGAGGAAGAAGGGAACCCAAAAGGGGGACTCCGTGGAAGGGCGAGGCCTTCCCTTTTTACAGCTAAGGTCTGCTTTCAGCTTCCCCACCCTCCGGTCCTCTGTTTCCCTCTGTCCTGCAGTGGTGGAATGCAGGTGGGAAGGCCCTGCGGTGGGGGACAGGTGGGCTGGAGGAGTCCTCTGGGCAGGAAGGGCACCTCCCTGTTGGCTGGGGGCTGCTTCATTCACAGTTCCTTAGGGTGGGTTCCCAGGGCCTTGGGGACATTAACACTTCAATGTCCCCAAGTGCTGCTCTGCTTTCCTGGGCTCCATTCTCCATAACGGGCCCCCATTCTATTTATCTTACTGGATCTTAGACGCATTTACCTAACCACAGTAAAGACCTATCTGTGAATCTGGCTTCATTACCAGTAGTGCTCGGTGGATATAGATCTTGGGTGACTTTTGCTGTTACATCAGACATGATTTTTTTTTAAAAAAGAATATTTAATGATGTGGAGAGATACTTCACCTATCAAAGTTTAAAGACAAGCTAAAAGTTGTTTAGCTTAAGGCAACTTTAAATTTTGCTTTTAAAATTGTGTGTGTGATCGCTTCTCGGCCTTTTGGCTAAGATCAAGTGTAAAAGTGTGTGTGTGTGTATGTGTGTGTGTGTGTGTGTGTGTGTGTGTGTGTGTGTGTGTGTGTAATCAAATCGAAGGGTAGGAGGTGTGTGGGGTGATTCTTATTTTCTCCATTGTTTTCTGTTTTCTAAACTTTCCCACATTTAACACACATTGATAGAAAAGCCCCCAAAGTCTGTTTTTTTTGTTTTTTAAAGAAATCAAAAGATCCTTTTCTCACCCTATTTAAAAGAGCTTTGTGTTTTGCACCTGATCCCAGTCTCCAGGCTCCTGTGGTCTGGTTCAGATACACGTTTCCAACTCTGGGCAGTGGCTTCCTCTCAGGATTCTCTCCTGGACTGCAGTACTCCCCTGTCCTGGCCTAGCTTTTGTTCTGTGCAGGAAATGCCATCCTTCCCTCCACCTCCTGGGGCCACTCCTGGGAGTCTAGGGCTGAGGCACTGCTGGGAGGTAGTGCCCTCACCTAGCAGCACCAGGGCTGGGCTCCATACCCAGTACCATGAACCCGTGTGAGTACAGAAAGCCAGCAGCAGCAAGGAGTTGAAGGGTCATGGGGACCCTGGCCACATGACCCTTCTAAAGTACAAGAGCAGGAAAAAGTGGAAACCAAAAGTCACACTTAAAGACACTTTAAAAGGCAGACCACACAGAGGCAGGGCCGTGGACCAAATTTCCCCTATAGACTCTGGTGTGGAGCCTGGTCATTTTAACTGTCTGGACTTTTCTCTACAAGCTGTGGAGTTCAAGGATGCAGGGGGCTGGGGGAGGTGGAGGTTAACTGAAGTTCAAGGTGAGGATGGAGGGAGTTGGAGGGGAGACAGGCAAGAGGGCTTGGGGCTAAAGAGAACAGAGAAGGTGAGCCAGCCTTTGCTTTTTTTCTTTTCTTTTTTTTTTCTTTTTCGTACTGGGGATGGAACCTAGGGGTCCTTAACCACTGAGCTATACCCTCAGTCCTGTTTGTTTTTCTATTTTGAGATGGCGTCTCACTGAGTTGCTTAGGGCCTCTGTAAGTTGCTGAGGCTGGCCTCAAACTTGTGATCCTCCTGCCTCAGCCTCCCAAGGCACTGAGATAACAGGTAGGTGCCTTGTGCCTGGCTTAGAGAAGGTGAGGTCTGAGATGTGTACTACAGAAGTTATGTAGTAGCCAAGCATGGAGACCACACCTGCAGTCCCAGCAACTGGCGGACCTGAGGCAGGAGAAGCACAAGTCCTAGGCCAGCCTCAACAACTTAGTGACCCTGTCTCAAAACAAAAAAATGACCAAAGACCAGCTGAAGTAACTCAGTGGTAAAGCTCCCTAGGTGTAATCCCCAGTACTGAAGGAAACACATAAATACCTTAAAAGTAGAAGTTATAGTTTTCTAAAGAAATTCTAATATTTTTAAAGTAACATCCAAATGTTCCTCATGTCAAAGTGGCTTGATCAAAGCAGCCCACACAAAATTAAAGAAGTCCCCAAAACATCTTGCTTTGTCTTTTGTACCTGCCTTGAAGTTCAAAGGTCTGCTTATAGCAGTAAAAATGGCAAAGGCTAAGTCTCCTGGGTCTGCATCATGTGCAGCATGGGTTGTGCTAGAGTGGAGCTCATGCAGAACTCCAAGGAGCCCACAAGGCCAGTGTTCCCATTCTGTCACAAGAAAAGAAGAAAAATGTACACAGTGATCTGCCTGAGACCCCAGAGCTGAGAGCCATGAGGGCTGATGGATCCTGGGTCTAGTACAAGGTGCAGTAGACACCACAACTGGAAACCAGGAGGGCTGACTGATCCTGGGTCTGGTCTAGAGGTGCCTGAGACCCCACAGCTGGGAGCCATGAGGACTGACTGATCCTGGGTCTGGTCTAGAGGTGCCTTAGACTCCACAGCTGGGAGCCAGGAGGACTGACTGATCCTGGGTCTGGTCTAGAGGTGCCTTAGACCCCACAGCTGGGAGTCATGAGAACTGACTGATCCTGGGTCTGGTCTAGAGATGTCTTAGACCCCACAGCTGGGAGCCAGGAGGACTGACTGATCCTGGGTCTGGTCTAGAGGTGCCTTAGACCCCACAGCTGGGAGTCATGAGAACTGACTGATCCTGGGTCTGGTCTAGAGGTGCCTTAGACTCCACAGCTGGGAGCCAGGAGGACTGACTGATCCTGGGTCTGGTCTAGAGGTGCCTTAGACTCCACAGCTGGGAGTCATGAGAACTGACTGATCCTGGGTCTGGTCTAGAGGTGCCTTAGACCCCACAGCTGGGAGCCAGGAGGACTGACTGATCCTGGGTCTGGTCTAGAGGTGCCTTAGACTCCACAGCTGGGAGCCAGAAGGACTGACTGATCCTGGGTCTGGTCTAGAGGTGCCCTAGACCCCACAGCTGGGAACCATGAGGATGACTGATCCTGGGTCTGGTCTAGAGGTGCCTTAGACTCCACAGCTGGGAGCCATGAGGACTGACTGATCCTGGGTCTGGTCTAGAGGTGCCTGAGACCCCACAGCTGGGAGCCATGAGGATGACTGATCCTGGGTCTGGTCTAGAGGTGCCTTAGACTCCACAGCTGGGAGCCAGGAGGACTGACTGATCCTGGGTCTGGTCTAGAGGTGCCTTAGACCCCACAGCTGGGAGTCATGAGAACTGACTGATCCTGGGTCTGGTCTAGAGGTGCCTTAGACCCCACAGCTGGGAGCCATGAGGACTGACTGATCCTGGGTCTGGTCTAGAGGTGCCTTAGACCCCACAGCTGGGAGCCAGGAGGACTGACTGATCCTGGGTCTGGTCTAGAGGTGCCTTAGACCCCACAGCTGGGAGCCAGGAGGAGTGACTGATCCTGGGTCTGGTCTAGAGGTGCCTTAGACCCCACAGCTGGGAGCCATGAGGACTGACTGATCCTGGGTCTGGTCTAGAGGTGCCTGAGACCCCACAGCTGGGAGCCATGAGGATGACTGATCCTGGGTCTGGTCTAGAGGTGCCTTAGACTCCACAGCTGGGAGTCATGAGAACTGACTGATCCTGGGTCTGGTCTAGAGGTGCCTTAGACCCCACAGCTGGGAGCCAGGAGGACTGACTGATCCTGGGTCTGGTCTAGAGGTGCCTTAGACCCCAGAGCTGGGAGCCATGAGGACTGACTGATCCTGGGTCTGGTCTAGAGGTGCCTTAGACCCCACAGCTGGGAGCCAGGAGGACTGACTGATCCTGGGTCTGGTCTAGAGGTGCCTTAGACCCCACAGCTGGGAGCCAGGAGGAGTGACTGATCCTGGGTCTGGTCTAGAGGTGCCTTAGACCCCACAGCTGGGAGCCAGGAGGACTGACTGATCCTGGGTCTGGTCTAGAGGTGCCTTAGACCCCACAGCTGGGAGCCATGAGGACTGACTGATCCTAGGTCTGGTCTAGAGGTGTCTTAGACCCCAGAGCTGGGAGCCATGAGGACTGACTGATCCTGGGTCTGGTCTAGAGGTGCCTGAGACCCCACAGCTGGGAGCCAGGAGGACTGACTGATCCTGGGTCTGGTCTAGAGGTGCCTTAGACCCCACAGCTGGGAGCCATGAGGACTGACTGATCCTAGGTCTGGTCTAGAGGTGCCTTAAACCCCAGAGCTGGGAGCCATGAGGACTGACTGATCCTGGGTCTGGTCTAGAGGTGCCTTAGACTCCACAGCTGGGAGCCATGAGGACTGACTGATCCTGGGTCTGGTCTAGAGGTGCCTTAGACCCCACAGCTGGGAGCCATGAGGAGTGACTGATCCTGGGTCTGGTCTAGAGGTGCCTTAGACCCCACAGCTGGGAGCCAGGAGGGATGACTGATCCTGGGTCTGGTCTAGAGGTGCCCTAGACCCCACAGCTGGGAGCCATGAGGACTGACTGATCCTGGGTCTGGTCTAGAGGTGCCTTAGACCCCACAGCTGGGAGCCAGAAGGACTGACTGATCCTAGGTCTGGTCTAGAGGTGCCTTAGACCCCAGAGCTGGGAGCCATGAGGACTGACTGATCCTGGGTCTGGTCTAGAGGTGCCTTAGACCCCAGAGCTGGGAGCCATGAGGATGACTGATCCTGGGTCTGGTCTAGAGGTGCCTTAGACCCCAGAGCTGGGAGCCAGGAGGACTGACTGATCCTGGGTCTGGTCTAGAGGTGCCCTAGACCCCACAGCTGGGAGCCATGAGGACTGACTGATCCTGGGTCTGGTCTAGAGGTGCCTTAGACCCCACAGCTGGGAGCCAGGAGGACTGACTGATCCTAGGTCTTGTCTAGTGGTGCCTGAGACCCCACAGCTGGGAGCCATGAGGACTGACTGATCCTGGGTCTGGTCTAGAGGTGCCTTAGACCCCACAGCTGGGAGCCAGAAGGACTGACTGATCCTAGGTCTTGTCTAGAGGTGCCTTAGGCCCCACAGCTGGGAGCCATGAGGACTGACTGATCCTGGGTCTGGTCTAGAGGTGCCTTAGACCCCACAGCTGGGAGCCAGGAGGGATGACTGATCCTGGGTCTGGTCTAGAGGTGCCTTAGACCCCAGAGCTGGGAGCCATGAGGACTGACTGATCCTGGGTCTGGTCTAGAGGTGCCTTAGACCCCACAGCTGGGAGCCATGAGGATGACTGATCCTGGGTCTGGTCTAGAGGTGCCTTAGACCCCACAGCTGGGAGCCAGGAGGAGTGGCTGATCCTGGGTCTGGTCTAGAGGTGCCCTAGACCCCACAGCTGGGAGCCAGGAGGGTGACTGACCCTGGGTCTGCTCCAGGGTGGTGCTCCTCACACCCACAGGGCATAGGTGTGTATCAGAGTTCCTTGCCCTCAGCACCACCGTCACTTGGGGTTTGCACAGCTCCTGGTCTACCCATCACCCTGCACGCTGGGCCACATGCCTGGCCTCAGCCTCCTGACACACTGTGGCCTATGTCCACCTGTCCCCTCCCAGCAGGCCTCTACAGGAGGAGCACTGTCACCTGGTGAGGATCATTGGGATAAATGTTGGTTCTTAGTGCATAGATATTAAAACTTCATGTGATCTTTTCCACTTTTTTAACTTTAATAATCTTGGGTATATATATCTCCTCCTCTACTGAGAAACCAACTAAAAACAACAGAAATCATTGCACAAAATGTATTTTTATGTATCTTATCTCCTAGGAGGTCAATTTAAAAAATTGTAACAAAGGGAAGTAAAAAGCTTTAAGTCACCAAGCAATCATTAAATGAATTAAAATAGTAATTTTCATGCCATTAGTTTGATTTTAGCCAAGGAAGTTATATTCTGCATGAAATAGCATATATCAATTTGAAATTTCTCCAAGTAGCTAATGGTCTGCTATCCATCTGATTCAGTGAAGGTTCAGAGCTTTTGTGAGCAGAAATTTTCCAGAAAATCCTTCTCACAGTATCAGCTTTACTTTGTGCCATCAAGAAAGTTTTTTCCCTGGTAAAATGAGATTTTTACAATATCGTTCTGTGTCTAGGGGAAAATATGATTCTCCACAGAAGCAACCTCCTAAGCGAAGCCTCCACACTCCCCTGCGTGATTCCCTATCACCCGCGCGTGCAAGGGAAGAGCCTGGTGTCAAAAGAAATCAGTTTGATGGAAAACAATTATCGGGAGTATGGAAAATATTTTTATATATATTTAATTATAATTCAACATACAAGTTAAACTTCTAAGCCAGAAGATCA
The DNA here is from genome assembly GCF_045843805.1 of Urocitellus parryii. Classification (NCBI taxonomy): domain Eukaryota; kingdom Metazoa; phylum Chordata; class Mammalia; order Rodentia; family Sciuridae; genus Urocitellus; species Urocitellus parryii. Next base: position 450,596 of record NC_135546.1, read on the forward strand.
AAGAAAGAAAGAACACACATGGAAACTATCTGAGCTCTAACTCTGCAAGGGAAACTTTGGCGGTTTCAGCGTGGGCCCGTCCTGTGGTCTCCGTGGACAAGAGCGCTCCTTTGTTTGGTCCGGTGGTCTCTAACCTGCCTGTCTGGCTAACCCAGGAGATGGGGGCAGAAGAGCTGTTTCTGCTGGCTACCAGGGGTTGGGGGTTCCTTCCATTCTCCAGGGTGTTGCAAACGGGTATTTACAGGCCCCATTGCCAACCCCCCACAGGAAACAAGAGAGCGGCTCCTCAGGGTAGCCAACCGCTGGACCCAGCATCACCCGGACTCTCCTTTGTGAGGTGCAGCAGCCACGGCAGTGGTTAAAGTGTGCAGCTGGATATATTTCCACCCGTGCCCCTGGCCATCCATCTTCAAGCCAGCCCTCGAGCCCTTGCTGTCTGTTTTACTCAGCTTCTTTATGACTGCGACCAAAAGACCCGACAAGAACAATGCAGAGGAGGAAAAGTCGACTTTGGGCTCAAGGTTTCTAAGGTCTCAGTCTTTGGATGCCATGGCGCTGGGCCCCGGTGAGGCAGAATGTCACGGTGGAAGAGCACGGAGGAGGAAAGCAGCTCAGGACGTGGCCACCAGGAAACAGAAAGAGCTCCGCTGACCAGCAGGGACAGAATATAGACCCCCAAGAAACACCCCCAGTGCTGGGCTCCAGCCACACCCCACCTGCCTCGAGTTACCACCTGTTAATCCCTCTGGGTGGCTTGCTCCACTGACCAGGTTAAAACTCTCGTACCCCGTCCTTTCACCTCCGAATGTCCTTGCGTGGTCTCACCCAGGATCTCTGGGCACACCTCGCACCCGACCCTCACACCACCGCTGTAGCTTGGCTGCATGTTCTGGAACCTGACGTGAGAGGACTCCTGTGGCAGGTACTCTGGATCACCTGCTGCATGATTTCAAGGTGAGTCCACGTGGTCCACAACAGGGCCTTCCTTCCCTGGGAGCATCACTCCCCCCCAAGGACGCATGCCCTTTCCTCCCTCCCGCAGGCGAGCCCAAGCACCTTACCTGCACTCTCTGTTTGCGCCTGTTCCTTCCACAGCACTGTGCAGCGGGTCTTGCTGCACTCATTTCAGAGGTGGGGCTCTGGGCTCAGAGAGGCAAACAGAGCTGTCGGATCCCTGTGCTGTTAGGGGGACCTAGGTCTCAGGGTTTTCCTCCAGAGCCTGTTGTGTTTTCTAGTCTTGCCACCTTTCCAACTGCAGGTCTGCACACACATTAGACACCGGTTGGCGGATCAATACCCAACCCAGTGAGTGCCAGTCTGGCACTCAGAAGGAGGGGTGCCACCTTACATCTTTCTTAAAAGCCTCACCTTTAACTAATGTCACCACTGGGAAATGACCCATTTCTTTCTGTTCTTCATTTTCAAAATAATAAAACAGAAGAAGTTTTTCGTTTTATTTATTTATCTATCTATCTATTTATTTTTGGTACTGGAGATGGAACCCAGGGATGCTTAACCACTGAGCCGCATCCCTAGCCCTTTTTTATATTTTATTTAGAGATAAGAGTCTCACTGAGTTCCTTAGAGCCTCACTAAATTGCTGAGGCTGGCTTTGAACTTGCGATCCTCCTGCCTCAGCCTCCTGAGCTGCTGGGATGAGAGGCAGGCACTTGGCTAAAACAGAAGCACGTTTCCTCGTAGGTATCTAACTGACCTCTGGCCATTTTTACTCTTCTCCAGCAGATCACTACTCCATTTGATCATGGAGCCAAACCCTGACTGAGTGCATGCGGTCTTCAGAGGCCTCGAAGGGCCAGAATGACACCTGAATGACACCAGAGGACAGCACCAGGAGCCAGGTGGGCGGCCTGTGATCCCAGCAACTCGGAGGCTAAGGCAGAAAGGTCCCAAGTTTGAAGCCAGCCCAGGCAACTTAGCAAGACCTTGTCTCAAAATAAAACAGGAAAAGGGGTGGGGATGTAGCTCATGGTGAAGTGCCCCTGGGCTCAACACCCAGGATGAATTTCACAGTGGCAAGATCTCATATCTCACTTCTGAAAACTCGTGGTACTCCCGAACCCTACATTTCCAAACTGCGTTGGCTTCCGTTGTTCACTCACATTCCTTCCCCACCAGCCGACCCTGTCTGGAATCTGAATACCCAAGCTCCGAGTCCTAAATGCACTCATCCTGGTCAGTGTGTGTTCTAATCTTGTCACCCTAAAGCCTTTCGATGGGAACTGAAGAATGCAGTTCTCAGGACTTTACCCACATTACCAAGACCTCACGGAACAGAGAGAGCGAAGGACCAGGGAGCCTGGGGGATGTAAGTCCTGCTGCTGCTCTGCCCATTTCCCACAGGTTCTCCCACTAAAGTCTCCTGGCCACCCTGGGTTCTGTCTGCCAGGAAGCCACTTGGCCAGCACACAGGGTGGTCAGAAGGGCAGAGTCTTAATGCCCCAGTAGCAGCCGGGGGCTGGGGGCAGACACAGCCCAGCTTGTTTGGCTCTGGGTGGGATCATTCTGACTGAGCCCTGCTGCTGTGACCCTGCTCCCTAAGTCGTCCTTTGCTGTTTTAGCCTGTTCAAATCTCCTAACAAATGGAAGTAGGGTGTTTTGTTCCCAGTCAATGAAAGGCCAAGTTGAAGTCTTTGGAAAGTGCAGACTTACCCGAGTTCATGTGTTAAACACCAGGGTCAGGTTCTACGTGGCTTTGAGTGACCTCCAAGGCTATGTTTCTACCAGAGTGCTGGGACCAGTCCCCTGGAGCCACAATGTGCACAATGAACACAGCCTCCACCTGGTGACCCCGGGAAGCAGCCACGTCTTCTCCTTCTATCTCTGAAAGTACCCAGGAAATGCTAGATACCTGGTAGAGCTCATAAAAACTGGTTCAACGGCAAGGGTTTCTTCTTCCTTATTTGTTGTTAGCCCTGTGAAACCTTGACAGGCAGTTCAGAATAAGCATTAGTTCTCTGAATTGTGTTTGCAAAAGCAATAGCAAAATGGCATCGCATTCCCGTTTCTGCAGGAGTCACTTCTACCGCTGCTCTGGCCTCACAGATGGGAAGACACTGCTATAAGTCAGCATCTCATTCTGTGCCTCTCATTATCGACAAAGGACACTCCAGCCAGCTCCCAACATATTTAATTTTTTTTGATATGGTAGCACACACCATTTTCCTTGTTCTTGAATATCAGCAATTTATCTATCAGGGCAATGAACATTCCGTACTTGCTTTTATTCCCTTCCCAGGCACGTGTCCGAGAGAAGGAATTCTAATCACCGAGGAGCATCTGTGCCATTCCATCAGCAAAGAGCAGGAATAAATGGCCCCCGCACTCCTCACACTTTGCTCCAGATATGAGTTCCAATTTGCACAGAAGCTGCAATAAATTGTTTTCTGTCCCTAAAGACCTGGACGCCTCCTGGGACCCATCACAAAGGATTCCATTTGGAAAGACTTCTGTGTATGCGTTACCTGTTTTCTGCACTTTTCTACTCTTCGTTAATAGCTAATGACATTAAATAACACAATTCACGCTCTTCCTCTTCTCCTTTTAACAAGTGGTCCAACTTGAACTTTAGCCTCAAGGTGTCTGAGCTTTTCAAAGTTCAGCACCAAATTTTCATTCAAGGATTTAAAAGTGCAACACACCACAAATATTGAGACCCTATTGTAGCTTAAACTTGCATAATAATCACCTTTGGACCTAGTAAGTAACACAGAATGCTGTGTGTTTTATGTATTTCCTTTTCCCATTTTTATTTTTTGTTGCAGTTGGACACAATGCCTTTATTTTACTTATTTATTTTTATGTGGTGCTGAGGATTGAGCCTAGGGCCCCTTATGTGCTAGGCGAGCGCTCTACTGCTGAGCCACAACCCCAGCCCCGTTTTGTGAATTTAACCTTTACAGTATGCAGGGTTAGGTGAGAGTCAGGGTTAGGATGCAGACACTATTATCATACTATTTTATTGACAGTTAAACCAAGACTTCAATCTTTGCTGAAGATCACACAGTTCTTAGTGTGTCTTCATAGTACCTGCAACCCAGAGTTAGCCAGCCCTGGGTGCCAACCGTGCTGCCGGTGAAAGATCACCTGAAAGAGCGCGAGGAAGGCGTCACCTCTGTGGAGCCGGATGTGAGTCCTGAGACCAGGCACAACGATGCACTACAGAGAGCAGGGCAGATGGGACGGGGCCTGCGGGTCCAGCCCTGGCCCGTAATGATGCCCAGTCATGTTCCCTGAAGGAGCAGCAACGCCATCCTACCCTGCACCGAGCCTCTCCCATGTTGGCACCCCTCTAGCCTCGCTGCCTGTTCACACGGCCCTCCCTCCGAGTCTCCCCGTGTCGGTGACGGAGTGGAGGAGAATCAGAGGGAGGAGCTGTCCGGGAGCTCTTGCTGGTCTGACCAAAGCTAGTTACTGTGACTGCCTGCAGCCCGAAGGCTCTTCGTGGTGACCTGGCCTCAAGTTGGGTGGGCCGTGACCAAACCGCAGTGACCTGGTGTTGGAAGGGAGCCCTGGCGAGATTCATGAACCATCCCCCACCACCCTGCGTGTGTCCACCGCGCTGTCTGCACTCGCCACGTCTGGGTGCACAGTCCATCTATAATGAACTGCATTCGGCAGGAACATTTTTTCTTTTTTTTCTTTTTTTTTAATAGCAGAACATTTCCTGGGATCTATATACTAATACCTCCAGTCTCGTGGCGTGTTTGATGTTATTTCAGTAGATAGGAGAGGCTCAAAGGGACACGGGGTGGGGCCCTGAGCACAGATCGCTACCCGTCTTCTCAGTGAAAATACCTCATTCTATTATTTTTTTTTGGTGGAAATGTAACTCGGTACCCTTTCATTTTATTCATTGATTACATTGTTCTTTATTTAGGAGTGAAATGAAAGTTAACCGAGATGGGAAAGTTCAACAGCAAACCTCCATGGTCTCTGAAGAAGGCATACCCACGTTGACCACCGTCACCCATCTGACGGTTGATTGCTTCCCAACAGCTCTAGAAACAGGAGATCAATGGCTGCTAGAGTCTGTTTTAACATTGCGGGAATCTGTACCACACTGCAGTGCTATGGGCAGAGGCTAGGAGAGACTAACACTGCAAATAAGTCTTAAAAATACCCTTCCATGGGGCTGGGGATGTGGCTCAAGTGGTAGCGCACTCGCCTAGCATGCGTGAGGCACTGGGTTCGATTCTCAGCACCACATAAAAATAAAATAAAGATATTGTGTCCACCTAAAACTAAAACATAAATATTTTTTAAAAAAATACCCTCCACTTATTGCACACACTGGCCTCAACCTACCCAGTCCCCATCTTTGGCCCTACCCATGTTCCTGGCTCCAAACATCAGGAATGACTGACTGAGTGTGCCCTAAAGAGCCATGTCACAGGATGTCGAGGGTTTCTGGTCTCCAGTGCTCTACTCTCCCAGGTGACAAGCAGTGACATCTTCAGAACTCAAGCTGACCCCCTCAGATGTGAGCCCCTCCGCCTGGTTCCCTGCCAGCCTGTGCTCCCTGGCCGGCTCAACACGGTCCCACCACGCCGAGGCCAGGCACTGTGCAGACAGTCCCAAGCAGGACAGGTTAGGCTGCAGCCCTCGCCGAGCCACCCCCTGCCCTTCCTGGGCCCCCACAGTGTCGGGCTGTGTCCATTCATTCTCTGCTTCTCTGCTTTACCTGCCCCTGGGGGGCGGGCAGCGTCCTGAGCAGCGCGGTGCCCTTCAGGGCCGCCCACCTGCTAGCCCCCCCAGCAGACGTGTGCACACACAGGAGGTGGGTTTTCCAGATGGAGACTCAGAAGATGGCAATTCACACAATCCCACGGCTCCGTTCCGCTTCCCGACACTGACCTCTCCATCCTCTTTAACGTCTCCTTCAGGTTTTTTTATGGCAGAAGAAGGAGCAGGCTCCAGTTCACACGGCTTCTTGTGGATCAAGCCCCTTGCAGTATGAAGATGCGGCGTTTCCTAGTTCTGTGCTGCTGAATGCTGGGAACGCAGCTCCTGTGGACTGAGATGCGCTGAGTGAAACGCAGAGAGACAGACACTGGATTTCAGAAGGCACAGCATCTGATTAGCCCTTTTGTGTTGATTGCATATTAGGATGGCAATATTTTGATTGCATGGGGTTTAATAACTGTGTTTATAAAATAAAATTTGCCTGTTCGCTTGTGCTTTTGTAACGTGGCGACTTGAAAAGCTGTAAGCGCCCACGTGGTTGCCTTCTGTTCCTGTTGGGCAGTGCTCTTCTGGATTCTCGCCCTCCCTTGGCCCGGGGCGCCTCTCCCTACTGATGTTTGGGGCGTGTCCTCGGTGCTGACTCCGTGGGTATCCAGCAGGGTCCCCGGACCCTGGTGTCTGCAGGGGGTCTGCCAGGCCCAGCAGGAGAGCGCAGGGCACCACAGCTCTCTCCTTTCTCCCCAAGACTGCCCCCGAGCAAGTGGCCCCAGCCTCCCGGCCTCACCCTCATGCAGAATGGCTGCCCACGGAAGGAACCTCCCTCCTCCCAAGAGGTGAAATCAGCTTCCTATTCCAAGCTCTGGTTCTCCCCATGTTTGTTTCATGATGAGAGGAAAATTCAAAACACGGAGCCATGACTGAGCTCATCTTGTGGGAAATGAGACGGGTTCTCCTCCTCCACTCGAGGCCAGCCTCACTAGGACAGAGCCTCCCCTGAGCACCGCTCAAGGGTACATATCAGCTCCACAGACGCAGAATGACTCTCGAGATCACCTGGCCATGTAAGATGGCCCCGGGATTTAAAGTGAGCCGTGAGTATTCTGAGCTTTTTCCAAGTGTGGAAGGATGGAGTGGGGGGATTCCCTCAAAGGTGACTCTTCCCAGTACTGGCACGTTGTGAGGGCTCCCGCTGACATCCCCAACGTCACAGTGTAAGGTGACAGTCTCCTCCTCTCCCCCCTCGGCTCATCGTCAGGTTGTAGGGGCCCTAAGCTCTCTGTGATGGTTGGTCCCAACCATCGGCTCCCCTGGATGGAGAGATGCCTGAGATGGAGAGGCCCCTGGGTGTCTCCAGGAGTGACTGGCATGTGGACAGCAAATGGAAGGGGGACACCCTCGGTGAGGGGCCTGGAGGGAACAGAAGGAGGGAGCCGTGACAGACCAGCCCGCGGCTTCTTGAGCGGGTTCTTGATGCTGCTGGGGTCTCCTGAAGACCTGGACCCGCTCCTCCCCTTTCCCACAGTGGACTCTGAACAGCCTCTCCTCTCCCCGGAGGTTCCGGGCCTTCCAGACTGGGCTGCATCGCTACTCCCTCCCGTTCTGAGGCTCCCGTTTCTTGGACTGAGCTGCTACGGGTCCCTCCAGCTCTCCAGCCTGCAGACGGCCCTTGTGGGACTGTCCAGCTCCTGGTCATGTAAGCCCACCTGGTAAACAAACCCATTCTGAGAGTGCTGTCTCTACTGGATCTGTAAACCTGCTGGTTCTGCCTCTCGGGAGAACCCTGACTAATCCGCCATCACTACCAAAGCCTTCCAGGTGAGCACCTGTGAAATGCTGCTAGGAAACCCTCCTGTTTCATAAGACACCCACTAATCCACCAGGGAGGTGAATCCTCCTGCTGCGCATCCCCCTCCCCCTGGCAAATGCAAGCCGCCTAGCGGGACTGTTGTTATTTTCCTCCAAGTGAGTTTGAACTGTGAATTGCATCAGTTCCTCACAGCCAAACCCAACCTCTTTTTCATTGCAGATCTCAAAGGCGCCCCCCACACCCCAATTAAAATAAAAATGCACACAGCCCTGCCAAGTGTTTTCCTAATTCTTCCAAAATGGAGTATATCCAAAGTGCGGCGGAGCCTTCTGATAGATTGAGTCACATTGAGGCATATCAACATTTAAAATCACAACTTCTCACTGTTTTGGGGAAATGTTGATGCCTGAGTCATCGGGGTTGCTGTGGGGATAAATGTGTGTCTGTTGACTGCCACTCAAGTTCCTTTGAAGTCAGGAGAGAGTCCTCTGCTGCAATGGGGTCATCTGCCATCAGGGGTCACAGGCTGCCTTGCCTTTGAGCAAGGGAATTCCTGGGGACATCCATGGAATAGCTATGGGGACTCCGACCTCCTCGGTTGTCACTCTGGGTGGCAATACCAGTCCTGCAGGACTTGAGGACTAATTCATACGCTGCATGAAAGTGCTTGATTTGGAAAGACCTTCAACAACAAGGCGGGTTCCCTGTCACCCAGTGGGCCAGGGCCTGGGGCCTTTTGGATGTCATCACCAAAATGGGATGGGAACTTGACAAATTTCACCTTTATTTGGTTAGCCAAGTTTTGGAGAAAGCAAAACCAGTTATTATGTACTCTCACCATTCCTGTAAAAGAAGGGGATTTGAGCAACAAAAACAAGAAGAAAACATGGTTATTTCAATAGGATACATGTGGCCTCATGAAAAGTCCTCACCTTTTCACTTCACCTAAATGGAAGGTTCATCCACAGCAGGTGCCCGGTGAGCGCAGGGTAGAGGCGGGCGAGCGCAGGGTAGAGGCAGGTGAGCACAGGGTAGAGATGGGTGAGTGCAGGGTAGAGATGGGTAAGTGCAGGGTAGACAAGGTGAGCACAGGGTAGAGGTGGGGACGCTCTCTTGGTTGATACCTTCCTCGGAAGCTGAAGCCGAGCTTGCCCCTTCTCCTGGGCTCCCCTTATTCTCTGAAAGATGGACAGGCCAGAGCCGTATCTCATTCAGGAAGCAGGTGACAGACAGTAAGCCTCCTTTCTCGCATCAAGGCCGAGTTAAAATCCCTCTTTTTCCGACCCACGCGCTGGGCTGTGCTGCTCTCTGATCTATTTTGTGCCTCTTCATCTGACCTGAAAACAGGCGTGGGTGCTTGTTCACTGATGTTCCCATCGGTGCAGAACTCGGATTCCACAAGCCATACTCTGTCAACTTTCATTTTTCCCCTCCTGTGGGCAAGGAGTCACGGATGACTCCCCGTGACTTTTACCATCTTTGGTTTTGTTCATGATCTCTTTAGAGATTAGGGTGGTCACAGATATCCTCTCCCCCGTGAGTGACAATTCTTTTCCTTTATTTTCTAGGTTGTGAGCCCTCGAAGCTAGACATTTGGTTCAGCATATGTGTCAACAGCAGGAGCGTGCGTTCTATAACCGCGGAAATACGAGGGATGGTCTCTGCGAAGGGGGATCAAGTGGAGGGAGAATGTCACGCTGTTACAGAAGCCGACATTTCTAAGATAGTCCTGTGGATGATGTGTAGCCCAAGACCCTTGGATGGAAATGAATGTCCCAGGAGGGAAACGCCCACTCAGGGCCCCGTGGAGTTAGCCTGAGGAGGGGGCTATCAACTGAGGCTGTGACGGCATTGCATTAGGGACCCTCCTGTCTAAAGATGCCTCCTATTCTCGAGTTTCTCAACCAGTGTGGCACTGAGGGGCTGTGTCATGACCCACCTGTATGTAGCAGGACTGCGTGCCCTGAAGGAAGCTCAGCGGTGTGCGTTGCTCTGGAATGCAGACCACACTTACAGAAGGAGTCATGAAGTGCTGCCCTGCTCGGCACCTGGGTGCCCTTGGACACACAGGGTGTGGAGCCTGCCCGGGAGGAAGGCCTGGGTCTGAGCCCTGGCTCCAAAGGTATGTTTGTATTAATTTCAACGATTCTTTAAGCTCTTTAAATCCTGGCTTTCATTTCTAAAGCAGTGATACTCACGTGGGAGGTTTTCTGTTTCAGCTTCTTGCCATGGTAGCTAGCACTGGTAATAAACAGGCAGGGTGTCATCCTGGGGCACTCACGTCCTGAAGGTCACTGCTCTGAACACAGTTTGCACAAACGAATATTAACAGTGCCTTTGAAGGTAAGTTAGGTGACCAGATACGACGAAACTCCAGGGGAATTGCGTGAGCAGTTCGACCAGATGACGTGTGTCAGGAGCAGTGCGGGTGTGTCAGAAGTGGCCCTCAAGTTCAGGGCATCCTCTCTCTCTGGCCCGTGCCAGGGAGCCTCTGCCAGTGCCTGGAAGGAGGCGGGGGCTCAGGCTCACACTCCTTCTCCTGGAAGGCAGCTCCCTGTCCTCAGCATCTCTGTGGTGCACAGAGAGAGCACCATGTGCATCCTGAGGTGCTGTCACTGTGGGCTCCTGACTGCCACCCCCAGGTAAGGCAGCTCCCTGTCCTCAGCATCTCTGTGGTGCACAGAGCAAGTACCTGGGCACCTGAGGTGCTATCACTGTGGGCTCCTGACTGCCACCCCCAGGTAAGGCAGCTCCCTGTCCTCAGCATCTCTGTGGTGCACAGAGCAAGTACCTGGGCATCCTGAGGTGCTGTCACTGTGGGCTCCTGACTGCCACCCCCCAGGTAAGGCAGCTCCCTGTCCTCAGCATCTCTGTGGTGCACAGAGCAAGTACCTGGGCATCCTGAGGTGCTATCACTGTGGGCTCCTGACTGCCACCCCCAGGTAAGGCAGCTCCCTGTCCTCAGCATCTCTGTGGTGCACAGAGCAAGTACCTGGGCATCCTGAGGTGCTGTCACTGTGGGCTCCTGACTGCCACCCCAGGTAAGGCAGCTCCCTGTCCTCAGCATCTCTGTAGTGCACAGAGCAAGTACCTGGGCATCCTGAGTGCTGTCACTGTGGGCTCCTGACTGCCACCCCCAGGTAAGGCAGCTCCCTGTCCTCAGCATCTCTGTGGTGCACAGAGCAAGTACCTGGGCATCCTGAGGTGCTGTCACTGTGGGCTCCTGACTGCCACCCCCAGGTAAGGCAGCTCCCTGTCCTCAGCATCTCTGTGGTGCACAGAGCAAGTACCTGGGCATCCTGGGGCCCTCTCACTGTGGGCTCCTGACTGCCACCCCCCAGGTAAGGCAGCTCCCTGTCCTCAGCATCTCTGTAGTGCACAGAGCAAGTACCTGGGCATCCTGAGGTGCTGTCACTGTGGGCTCCTGACTGCCACCCCCAGGTAAGGCAGCTCCCTGTCCTCAGCATCTCTGTGGTGCACAGAGCAAGTACCTGGGCATCCTGGGGCCCTCTCACTGTGGGCTCCTGACTGCCACCCCCAGGTAAGGCAGCTCCCTGTCCTCCGCATCTCTGTGGTGCACAGAGCAAGTACCTGGGCATCCTGAGGTGCTATCACTGTGGGCTCCTGACTGCCACCCCCAGGTAAGGCAGCTCCCTGTCCTCAGCATCTCTGTGGTGCACAGAGCAAGTACCTGGGCATCCTGAGGTGCTGTCACTGTGGGCTCCTGACTGCCACCCCCAGGTAAGGCAGCTCCCTGTCCTCAGCATCTCTGTGGTGCACAGAGCAAGTACCTGGGCATCCTGAGGTGCTATCACTGTGGGCTCCTGACTGCCACCCCCCAGGTAAGGCAGCTCCCTGTCCTCAGCATCTCTGTAGTGCACAGAGCAAGTACCTGGGCATCCTGAGGTGCTGTCACTGTGGGCTCCTGACTGCCACCCCCAGGTAAGGCAGCTCCCTGTCCTCAGCATCTCTGTGGTGCACAGAGCAAGTACCTGGGCATCCTGGGGCCCTCTCACTGTGGGCTCCTGACTGCCACCCCCCAGGTAAGGCAGCTCCCTGTCCTCAGCATCTCTGTAGTGCACAGAGCAAGTACCTGGGCATCCTGAGGTGCTGTCACTGTGGGCTCCTGACTGCCACCCCCCAGGTAAGGCAGCTCCCTGTCCTCAGCATCTCTGTGGTGCACAGAGCAAGTACCTGGGCATCCTGAGGTGCTGTCACTGTGGGCTCCTGACTGCCACCCCCCAGGTAAGGCAGCTCCCTGTCCTCAGCATCTCTGTGGTGCACAGAGCAAGTACCTGGGCATCCTGAGGTGCTGTCACTGTGGGCTCCTGACTGCCACCCCCAGGTAAGGCAGCTCCCTGTCCTCAGCATCTCTGTAGTGCACAGAGCAAGTACCTGGGCATCCTGAGGTGCTGTCACTGTGGGCTCCTGACTGCCACCCCCAGGTAAGGCAGCTCCCTGTCCTCAGCATCTCTGTGGTGCACAGAGAGAGCACCATGTGCATCCTGAGGTGCTGTCACTGTGGGCTCCTGACTGCCACCCCCAGGTAAGGCAGCTCCCTGTCCTCAGCATCTCTGTAGTGCACAGAGCAAGTACCTGGGCATCCTGGGGCCCTCTCACTGTGGGCTCCTGACTGCCACCCCCAGGTAAGGCAGCTCCCTGTCCTCAGCATCTCTGTGGTGCACAGAGCAAGTACCTGGGCATCCTGAGGCGCTGTCACTGTGGGCTCCTGACTGCCACCCCCAGGTAAGGCAGCTCCCTGTCCTCAGCATCTCTGTAGTGCACAGAGCAAGTACCTGGGCATCCTGAGGTGCTATCACTGTGGGCTCCTGACTGCCACCCCCAGGTAAGGCAGCTCCCTGTCCTCAGCATCTCTGTGGTGCACAGAGAGAGCACCATGTGCATCCTGAGGTGCTGTCACTGTGGGCTCCTGACTGCCACCCCCCAGGTAAGGCAGCTCCCTGTCCTCAGCATCTCTGTGGTGCACAGAGCAAGTACCTGGGCATCCTGAGGTGCTGTCACTGTGGGCTCCTGACTGCCACCCCCCAGGTAAGGCAGCTCCCTGTCCTCAGCATCTCTGTGGTGCACAGAGCAAGTACCTGGGCATCCTGAGGTGCTGTCACTGTGGGCTCCTGACTGCCACCCCCAGGTAAGGCAGCTCCCTGTCCTCAGCATCTCTGTAGTGCACAGAGCAAGTACCTGGGCATCCTGAGGTGCTATCACTGTGGGCTCCTGACTGCCACCCCCAGGTAAGGCAGCTCCCTGTCCTCAGCATCTCTGTGGTGCACAGAGCAAGTACCTGGGCATCCTGAGGTGCTGTCACTGTGGGCTCCTGACTGCCACCCCCAGGTAAGGCAGCTCCCTGTCCTCAGCATCTCTGTGGTGCACAGAGAGAGCACCATGTGCATCCTGAGGTGCTGTCACTGTGGGCTCCTGACTGCCACCCCCAGGTAAGGCAGCTCCCTGTCCTCAGCATCTCTGTGGTGCACAGAGCAAGTACCTGGGCATCCTGGGGCCCTCTCACTGTG